>NW_027656071.1:0-183607 GCF_964235325.1 Thermobia domestica
GTGCAGGTTCAGCTAGTATCACATCTTTAAGCTTCTAGTGTTTTAGCATTTAACGTGAAAGTGCTACATGCATTCTGTGCAAATATGAGCTTAGAATTACTTCAACCTTCGTTATTCTTGCATTTCCATTCATGGAAGCATCCAGTAACAGAGCAAGTCTCACAAATTATGTTTACAATTGTATCAGTAGTTAGTTTTTGCTTCATTGCATAAATAATTTAATTTAAAAGTTTTTTTCTCTTTTTTTTTTAGATCTTGGTACAGAAGTTTTCCATGACATTAGATTCTGGATGCGTTTCCGAGCGAAGGAATAGTATTTCGTTGCTGCGCCTCGAAAAAACCGCTATGTGACGTTTTTTGTCGATAATGAGTTATACCGTGCATATAGCCTTGAAAGTTGTCAGGCAGCGTCCCTTATATTGTGATAATTGAATATTCAATTGTTTCGCCACAACAATGAAAAAAATAGTAGATTGAAATTAAATTTTTCAAGTTCTCATCACGTATGTATTGATCTTCAATGTGCTTATAAAGGCGCAAAAGATAAACCGAAATTGTGCTACGTAAAACACAAAAATAGTAATATAATTTTGTTGAAGCAAGCTACAACAATCTCCAGTGCATAATACACACAAGACCAATTTTATTATATTTTTTCAAGTGTTTTCCGTGTATATTTGACAAAAATTTAAGTTTGGAATGTTTTTTGCTTCTCCTGAAACGTTGTGGTTTTAACACATAGCGGGTCTTCGAGGTGCAGCAACGAGTTTTTCAATTTTAATTTGCTTCTAAAACCATTTATCCTCTTCTCCCGTCTGTCCTCACTTAGGTGACGTATTTCACTTTCTTAGAAAGATATTGCAAAATAACACTCTCTTTGTGCAATTTACATCCCGTCAAATATTTCATTCTCGAATTATAACACTTCATAGTTATAAGTTCATGGAACAAAAACTTCGTTGACACTCTAGTTAATGCTACAAGTAAAAGCATTCTGTAAATATTTTGAGTTGAGTTGTTTAGTTTAGCGTCCCTTTCAGCAGCGAGGCTATATGAGACGTGGACCTACTGATTAACGTGGAATCCGAACCACATGAGCCCCGAAGGGAATCGAATCCGGGTCTCCCACGCCAAAGGCGCGTACGCTAACCGCTTAGCCACGAGGGAGCCCTGTAAATATTTTAAATGGAATTGAATGGTAACATATTTGATTTGAGAACTTGTGAGAAAAAATATTACAATGTGCTTTAGATAGGTATATATGATAAAATTATTAAATATTCTGTTTTTCTGTTAAATTCTGTTAGTTATAGAAGGAATCTCACTCCTTAATGTTTTTTCCCTACAACGTGAAATTTTAATAAAATTAATCATATTTTATTGGTAATAACGATTTCCTTTTTCTAAATTTTCTTTTAGGTTAATTACTTAATCATTTCAATTCTTAACGAGTTTTGGGCGTAGTGATACTAATGATCAAGGTTGTTACTCATCGAAATGCATGTGTTTAGAAAACGTCTTCTAAGTTCTGTGAATTTATATTATTTTAGTTCTGTTGTATTTTAAGTATTAGATTTCATTTATTGTGATAAATATTTTTCAACATTATTCACACAGAAACTTTCATTATTATTTAATATACGCGAATTATATTCATAGTCTCGTATACGTTTTGATTCCCATTTGCTTTGGTATAAACATTGCCGTAGAAACGGGTGTGTGAATTTCTGATTTATTCCTGATTTGCTGAACGTATGGGTTGAAACTAGTTACTCGATGATGTACGGAAGACAGCTGTATGGCATCATTGTAAGTCCTTCATACTTCAAGAATGACGTAGCTTAACTCATAAATGCACTATCTAAGGATTTGACTCTACTGTTAACCTTCCAGTTTCGTAGAAAACGTTTTGCTTTTCAGATGGTCCCCACAAGTCGTTTCGGAGTTGTGTGCGAGGTGTGTGTACAGGCAGTTGGCCCGCAAGTCGGTGCATGCTGACCGGTGTGTGTGTGTTGCAATTTTGCACGTTACCAGAAATAAGGAACTTTATACACCTGAAATATAATTAGTAAAGTCTAAATTAAATACTGAGCCGAAATTGTAGAAGAAAATCTACTGAATAAAACAACTTCGAAAATATATAAAGTACAAAAGTATTTCTAAATTGTTATGAGCAGATAGACTCGGATTTCTTCAGCGATATAATTTATTTCACCTGCTAGCTGATTAGTAAATCTTGAATAGTTCCGAAAGCTGAGTCCTTATTTTCTTGACAGTTTATTTTTTTCCCAGTGTATGTTCAAAATTAAGGTAAAACGAATTAACTTTTTCTACGTTTTAACAGTGTGCTTTAAATTGCATTCACTAGGCAGTAGTTGAATTTTGAGAGCATGGAAACGACAACGAACATGAATTGTGGATATTTTATGTTAGTTCTTCGTTCCACGTAATAGTTCTCAGCATAGAACAATAATTCACTCTATATCTAAATTATTACTATCTTAGGCAGAATGAAACAGTCTCGGTGAAAAAATATTGTATAAAGTCAATGGCGTCAACTTTATACCAACAACAAAATACTTCGAACCAGTTTTATTCCGTAGAAAATATTTATTATTACATATATACATATACAATATATAAATATCCATTAAATGCAGTTTAATGAAACTTTTTATTTTCTTTTTTGCTGCTGTTTATTAAAACAATATCTAGAAATATTTAGATTATTACCTTCCTGTTTTGACCTCTTGTATACACGACTCCAAAAGTGCATTACCACCTGCAATTCTCGTTTTCCTGCAATAGCAGGAAACCCAAAAAGCTCGGCGGTTGGGTTGGTTCCGAATTCGAAAGGCGTTGGACCAAACCTCAATTTTGTTAAAAATATATCAGTGTGGCAAACTGAAAAATAAGGAAATAAAACAAATTGTTAAGAATGACAATTTTATTATCGTGACGGACTTGGATGACATCAAAAGTTACAAAACGATCTTACTTAAGCAGTTCAAAAAAGATGAATGGCAAAAGACACATATCAGAAAAAACATTTCTCTCCTTCTCCCCCCCAAAAAAAGATTTTTAAAAAAGAAAAAGTTACATAAAGTAAAGGTTTAATATAAAAGACTCACCCAAAATTTTGAAAATTGACACGCGAAAGGCAAGAATAAATGAACCCAAGTGAATGAAATTCTGCACAGATATTATAAACATGAAATGAGGGAATACGGGTTTCTTATTTTCCTTTAAAAAACGGCTGGGTAGGGCGCGGACTCCTCCAAACATTTGATCATGAAATATCAAAAGTACTAGTAACAAATGTCAGATGGGTGTAAAGGACATGAAGAATTACAACGAAACTTTTTGTATGGACAATACGCAGAAAATAAAGGAATACGTTTTTTTTCTGCGGAAAGACAGTTTTATAGGGTAAAAGAACCCACCCCAAAATTTTGAAAGTTGACGAACGAAAAGCAAGGACAAGTGAATCGAAATGAATGAACTTGTGCACACATATTGTAAACGTAAAATGAGTGAATACGGGTTTCGTATTTTCCTGGAAAAAACTGTTGGAAAGGGCACGAACCCTTCCAAAGTTTTGATCACGAAATATCAAAAGTACTAGTAACAGTGAGGTGTGTGTAAAGGAAATGAAGAATTGCAACGAAACATTTTGTATGGAAAATAAGCATAAAATAAATCAATACGAGTTTCTTATATCCTGCGGAAAAACTGTTTTAGGGGTCAAAGGCTCCTACCCAAAATTTTGAAAGTTGACACCCGAAAGAAAAGAAGAAATGAGCCGAAGTGAATGAAATTTGCACAAGTACTGCAGACGTAAAATGAGGATAAGGGTTTTATATTTTCTTAGAGAAAACAGTTAGGTGGGGCGCCGACCCTCCCAAACGTTTGATAACAAAAAATCAAAAATAATATTAATAGTATGTGAGATGTGTGTAAAGGAAATGAAGACTTACAACGAAACTTTTTGTGTGGGAAATGTGCTGAAAACAAAAAAATACGGGTTTTTCATTTTTGCGGAAAAATGGTTTTATGGGGCAAAAGGCCCCACCCCAAAATTTTGAAATTTGGCACCGAAAGGGAAGAAAAAGTGAACCGAAGTGAATAAAATTTTGCGCAGATATTGTAGATATAAAATGAGGGTATACGGGTTTCGCATTTACCTAAAAAAAAACGGTTAAGTGTGGCACGGACTCCTCCGAATCTTTGATCACGAAATTTCATAAGCGCTAGTAACAGTATGCCAGATGTCTGTAAAGGACATGAAGAATTGCAACGAAACATTGTGTATGGAGAATACGCAAAAAGAAAATGAATACTTGTTTCTTATTTTATGCGGAAAAATTATTTTGTGGGCAAAAGAACCCACCCCAAAATTTTGAAAGTTGATGCCCGAAAGGTAAGAAGAATTGAGCCGAAGTGAACGAAATTGTGCACAGATATTGTAGGCATAAAATGGGTTAGTATGGGTTTCGTATTTTCCTTGAGAAAACGGAAGCGTGGGGTGCCGACCCCTCCAAACCTTTGATCACGAAATATCGAAAGTACTATTAATAGTATGTCAGATGTGTGTAAAGGACATGAAGAATTCCAAAGAAACATTTCGTATCGACAATACGCAAAAAATAAAGGAATACGGGTTTTTTATGTTCTGCAGGAAAACGGTTTTAAAGGCTATAGCCCCACCCAAACTTTTGAAAGTTGAAGCCCGAAAGGCAAGAAGAAGTGAGCCGAAGTGAATTAAAATGTGCACAGATACTGCAGACGTAAAATGAAGATACGGGTTTCGTATTGTCCTGGGGAAAACGGTTCCGTAGTGCGCCAACCCCTCCAAACCTTTGATCACCAAATATCAAAAGTACTAGTAACAGTATCTGAGATGTGTGTAAAGGACATGAAGAATTGCAACATATCTTTTTGTATGGACAATACGCAAAAAATAAAGGAATACGGGTTTATTATTTTCTGCGGAAAGACTGTTTTATGGGGCAAAACTACCCACCCCAAAATTTTAAATTTGAAGCTGGAAAGGTCAGAACAAGTGAACCGAAGTGAGTGAAATATTGCACAGATATTGAAGGCTTAAAACGAGGGAATACGGGTTTCGTATTTTCCTGGAAAAAGGGGTTGGGTGAGGCACGGACTCCTTCAAACATTTTGATCACGAAATATCAAAAGTACTAGTAACAGTATTTGAGATATGTGTAAAGGACACGAAGAATTGCAACATAACTTTTTGTATGGACAATACGCAAAAAATAAAGGAAGATGAGTTTCTAATGTTCTGCGAGAAACGGTTTTAGGGGGCAAAAGACCCCATCCAAAATTTTAAAAGTTGACGCCCGAAAGGTAAAAAGACATTAGCCGAGGTAAATGAAATTCTGCACAGATATTACAGACGTAACATGAGGATATGAGTTTCGTATTTTGCTGAAGAAAAAGGTTGGGTGAGGCACCGACCCCTCCAAACCTTTGATCACGAAATATCAAAAGCGCTAGTAACAGTATGTCAGATGTGTGTAAAAAACATGAAGAATTGCAACGAAACATTGTGTATGCAAAATAACCAAAAAATAAATGAATACTGGTTTCTTATTTTCTGCGGAAAACTGTTTTAGGGATCAAAATCTCTCACCCAAAATTTTGAAGTTGACACCCGAAAGAAAAGAAGAAATGAGCCGAAGTAAATGAAATTTGCACTGATATTGCAGACAGAAAATGAGGTTACGGGTTTCGTATTTTTCTAGAGAAAACAGTCGGGTGGAGCGCCGACCCCTCCAAACGTTTGATAACGAAAAATCAAAAGTGCTACTAACAGTATGTCAAATGTGTGTATAGGACATGAAGAATTGCACCGAAACTTTTGTATGGACAATGCACTGAAACAAAGGAATACGGTTTTTTTATTTTTGCGGAAAAACGGTTTTATGGGGCAAAAGACCCCATCTCAAAATTTTGAAATTTGACGCCAAAAAGTAAGAAAGAGTAAACGGAAGTGAATGAAATTTTGCACAAATATTGTAGACATAAAACGAGGGAATACGAGTTTCGTATTTACCTTAAAAAAACTGTTAGTTGGGGCCCGGACTCTTCTGAACCTTTGATCACGAAATATCAAGAGTGCTAGTAACAGATTGTCAGGTGTGTGTGAAGCCCACCAAGAATTCCAAAGAAACTTTCTGTATGGACAATACGCAAAAAATAAAGGAATACGTTTTTTTTTATTTTCTGCGGAGAAACAGTTGTAGGGGGCAAAAGAACCCACCCAAAGTTTTGAAAGTTGATGCCCGAAAGGCAAGAAGAAGTGAGACGAAGTGAATTAAATTGTGCAGAGATATTGTAGACATAAAATGAGCGAATACGAGTTTCGTATTTTCCTGGGGAAAACGGAAGCGTGGGGCGAAGACCCCTCCAAACCTTTGATCACGAAATATGAAAAGTGCTAGTATGTCAGATGTGTGTAAAGGACATGAAGAATTGCAACACAACCTTTTCTATGGACAATACGCAAAAAATAAAGGAATACGGGATTTTTATGATCTGCGGGAAAACGGTTTTAGGCGGCAAGAGACCCGCCCAAAATTTTAAAATTTGACGCCCGAAAGACGCGAAGAAGTGAACCAAATTGAATCAAATATTGCACAGATATTGTAGGTTTAAATTGAGGGCAAACGGGTTTCGTATTTTTCTGAGAAAAACGGTTAGGCAGCTCGGACCCCTCCAAACCTTTGATCACGAAATATAAAAAATGCTGGTAACAGTATGTCATATGTGTGTAAAGGCCACGAAGAATTCCAACGAAACTTTTTGTATGGACAAATACGCAAAAAAATAAAGGAATGCTTTTTTATTTTCTGCAGAAAAACAGTTTTATGGGGCAAAAGAACCCACACCAAACTTTTGAAAGTTGACTCCCGAAAGGTACATGTTGTCTCAAAGGTCGAGGGCATTCTTTATTGCTATTTTAAGGAAAAAATTTTCTAAGTCCAGCTTCGGGTATCTTCGGGAAAAAGTAAACCAGGTTCGAACGTCGAAGTCAACCTTTGCAATCGGGAGAAATTTTGCAGATGTGTTTTTCTTCTTTTAAATATAATAAGACTTGTTATTAATTGTATAAAAAAACAACATTGATTGAAATACTTAATAATTCAATATTTCGAAACTTTGTATTAATATCAGCACATGCCTGTTGGTCATTTAGCTCTCCATACGTAATGAAACATTTAAATACGTAAACGAATCTTTCCATATGTGAAAGAATGCAGAAAATTAAGACATAGAACACAATTCTCGTCTGAGTACTAAAATAAAAGTCAAAATGGAACAAAAACAGCGTTTGCAGTGGATATGAATCAGAGCCCTGCACCAGAGCCCTGCACGGGCCGGGCGCGCCCGATTCGGCCCGGTGCCCGGCCCGGCCCGACCCGTTTCAAGTAATATCAAACTGGACCGGACCCTAACCGGGCCGGCCCGGCTCGGCCCTATAGTCTGAAAGACGGTTCGGAAACTAATGTTGTCAGCCTACTTGTTTTTTTAGTGTCCTCCACTACCTCTATTTTTGCCGTGCCGTCTTACTGTCAGCCTATGTTAATCGTAATGTGTTTGGGAAACTGACTCTTTATTCAAGACTGTGATGTACTGGTAATACTATTACTACTTCTACTACTACTATTACTACTTCTACTATTACTACTACGACCACTGCTAATACTACTACAAGTGCTACGACTTCGCGTCAGAGTTGACATGTCTGATGGTACCGAATTTACCTTCTAAGTACAGAATAAAATTGAGAAATGATAGTTATTATGGCCGGTCTGCGTAGAATGTGAACCGATGCTTGATCTACGAGGGAGAATAGTGGCTCAATAGAAAAAACACTCACATCTGGTGCTAGAGGTCGTCGGATCAATCCCTGCTCATGCTATGTGAGCTTTGTTGTGGACAAACATCGTGTGCATGGGAGTTTCTGGGGTGGTCCCGCTTCCTCCTACTGTTTTCTTTCCACCAATTCATCCCATCATCATCCATTCAGCCTGAGCCGTAGTTACCTAAAGAACGTATGGTAAAGTCAAGTACTTGACCTAGTAAGTAGAATTTGGTATGCTACCATTGGACCACGGAGGGCAAAACCATAAACTGGCGTGCTCATAAGATCAGTGCAATTTGTAGTAATGTTCAATTAGCAAGGCAAATATCGAATGGTGTTACATGTTTATGTATTGTTTATAGTATGATGCTACAAATATAACAAAATATAATGATCAAATAAATCACCAAATCGCCAGGGTCGATTAGGTGTTTCTGGAACGGTGGCTCAGCGGTTGAGCGTTCACCTCTGGTGTATGGGGTCCCTGGTTTGATCCAGCTCTCCCCAAGTGAACTTTGTGGTGGACAAACACCGTGTGGGGGGTTCGCGGCGTTCTCCTGTTTCCTTCCACTTTATTTACTCCACTATTTCATTTATTTCTCACCATCGTCTCCTTTAGGCTAGTTGGCATAACTTGGAACCACCTACCAAGAAGAATAAACTAATGGATTGGGAAGATAGACATTCAGTCTCTGGTGAATTTGATGATGAAGTAGACATCTACCTCAACATGTCATCATGTATAAGAGAACTAGATATACTGCAGTGGTGGAAGCAACAAGAACAAACATTACCAAAATTGTGTAAATTAACGCGTCAGTATCTCGTCATCCCTGCTTCTAGTGCGTCTACTGAAAGAGATTTTAGTACTCAGGAACGGAGAAATGCTCTAAAGCCTGAAACTGTTGAATCTGTTTCCGTGCTATTCGATGCGTACAAGGACATACAGTAAAGCGATGTTCATTTTGCACTATTGGTTTCTTAGGAAACCTTATATTTTCATTTTCTTAATATCAACTATCCCTTCTATTATATGTGATGTTAAGAGGCATTTTTGATAGCTGATATCTATACATTTTTCATTCAGGGGACTTTTGAGGTATTTTTTGATCAACAATGATATGTGTGGATTTTGTTTTGATTTACTGCCTCGCATTCCGTCATATAGCTCTGTTATTTACTTGTTACGCACCGTTCCAGGAACACTTCATCGATCCTGGGATCTGGGTGATTTATTTGATCATTGTTTTTCGTTATTATTATTGTAGCATCGAATTATAAAGAATACAGGAACATGTAATATGATTTGGAATCTGCCGTGCTAATTGAACATTACTACAAATTGCGCTAATCTTATGAACACGCCAGTTCATGGTTTCGGCCTCCGTGGTCTAATGTAGCGGAACAAATTCTAATTAGTAGGTCAAGGACTTGACTTTCTCATATGTTCTTTAGGCAATTACGGCTCAAGACGTATGAATGATGATGGATGAATTGGTGGAATGAAGACAGTGGACGAAAACGGTCTAATCCAAAAACTCCCACGCTCACGATTTTTGTCCACAAAAAAGCTCACATAACACGAGGAGGGATCGATCCGACGACCTCTAGCACCAGATGTGAATGCATTCTACTGGCCAGACTACGCAGACTGGCCATAATAACTAGTATTTCTTCGATTTTTTCTGTACTTAGATTGTAAAGTATGTACCACCAGACATGTCAACTCTGACGCTCGTAGCAGTTGTAGTAGTAGAAGTAATAATAATAGTAATAATAATAATAATAATAATAATAATAATAATAATAATAATAATAATAATAATAATAATAATAATAATAATAATAGCAGTAGCAGTAGTAGTAGTAATAAGAGTAGTAGAAGTACAGTACTTTACAGTCTTGAATAAAGAGTTAATTTCCCAAACACCAGTGGCGGCGGTTGGACGTTAAAAATGAGGGGGCAAGACATGATCTGAATATTTGTATATAAATGTTAGTTTTCCTGGTTGTTTCTAACATTTTGTTTGTTGAAATGTTGTATAACTAATAGGATACTATATTTTCAGTTAAAATACCGTATATCGTATATAATAGTTTATTAAGTAAATTGAGAAGAACAACGCAAGTGGATACTAACCCTTTGTACTCTTAAACAACGAAAGTGTAAGAAGAGAATTGATTCCTTGCTCATGAACATCTTAAAATTCTGTCTGGAAAATTGTGTGATCAAATTATTTAATAAATTTGCAAAACAAATAAATAGAAAGGATAATATTAATCATAGTAATGAATAATGATGCTTGTTTTGCAAAAGTTATATTGAAACTGAGGATTAATGAAAAACTTAATATTTAATTCCACACATGATATTAAATGTATGTTATTACTCTTAGAAAATGAAAGACAGTAAATACTACAAGCATATGCTACGACATTTAAAGAAATATTTGCTTTTACAACTTCTTGAAATATGTTCATTGCCATTTGGTGCAGATTTCACTTTCTTGGAACACATCAAAACACAACAATACTTACAATCCACACTTCAGTTATACAAAATAAACTTAAAACCTAGAATTATGTTCAATTTACTAAATTTTATTGTATATACACTCGTACATCCTTAAACACAACACTTCACTCGTATATTACACTACAAAACAATGGAAAAGGTAGAAGTTGTTTCTTATCACGCTCGTTTTAATCGATATTCCTTACTTTAGAAAGAAGAAAAGACATTTTAGGAACTGTCAATTTTTGTGCAATTAAAGAATAACTTGTGAAATAGGCCCTACTTTTTTGCATAATGTTCTTTCGATTAGCTTCAAAGCGGCTCACTAACATATCGAGCCCTTATAAGAAGAAATGAAAGTTTGCTGAAATTGTGCTCCAATAGGTTATTTTTTGGGGCTATTTTCTGTGGCGATTAAAACGCAATTACTGTAGCTTTCTTTACTCCACGGGAAGACAATCAATACGTATTCACGCAACAGCAAATATTATATGGCAGCATTTTTTCCTATTAATCAGTAACACATACAAAATCGTTACATTTCCAAATGAAACTATATACATTAATTGGTTACTTAAAAAAAGTGCGGGGGCAACTGCCCCCCTTTGCCCCCCCTAATCGCCGCCCATGCCAAACACATTACGATTAACACAGGCTGCCAACATTAGTTTCCGATCCGTCTTTCACAGTGTTCGGGCCGAGTCGCGCCGGCCCGGCTCGGCCCGATTTTTGCTCGTCCCGTTTCGGCCCGAAATGTGCCCGGCCCGGTTAGAGCCCGGCTCGAGATTCGGGCCGGGCCGGGTCGAGCCGGGCACAGAATTCAGATCCATTCGGGTCGGGCCGGGCCGTCTTCGGGCCTTGGTTTGCAGGGCTCTGCCCTGCACGGGCTGGGCGTGTCCTGTTCGGCCCGGACACAAATGCTATAGGGCCGAACCGGGCGCACGTATTTCCGGGTTGGAACCGGGCACTCAAGGACGGATTGGAAACTAATGTTGTCATTTTTTTCCTTAAATGTCCTCCACTACCCCTGCCTTTGCCGTGTTCGTACTGTGTTCGTTGTTTGTACTGTTCGTACCGTCTTACTGTCAGTCTATGTTAATCGTAGTGTGTTTGGGAAACTGACTCTTTATTCAAGACTGCAAAGTACTGTAATACTACTAATATTACTACTACTTCTATTATTACTACTACGACCACAGTTAATACTACTATAACTGCTACGATTTCGCGTCAGAGTTGACATGTCTGGTGGTACAGAATTTACCTTCTAAGTACAGTATTTTATAACAACACTTGTCAAATAGGGTGAAATATCCCTATTTTCATTTTCCAACCATTTTTGACCATAAATCGAATTTTGCGAGGTGAGAAAGGAAGATACGACAGAAGGAAAACAAAGTTATTGTAGAAGCATTATCATCAATATTTTGCATTCCAAAATACGGAATGTTACTTAAAAAACATAACTTTAAAAGAAATATCTACTAAAATGAAAGAACAATCATGGCATTTTAGGCGTGTGCGTAACAGTAATACACAAAATAAATATTACAATACTTTTGAGGGTCTAGATCATTTAGATTAGATATTGGTATTCCAAAGGTAAACAAATGAAATATTTTTTTTGACTGAAAACGTGATTTTGAATTATATATATATACAGACTGTTATACAATTCGTGTAATTTTCTACAGCACTGGGAGAAGATGAAGTTTTCACACCATTAATATAAAATTTGGCACTCTTATTGAGAAATATCTGACTTTTTCGAATTTCTAAAGGAAATAGAAGAAAATTAATGTTTAGCCCCCCTTTTGGAAGTGTAAACACAAAAGTTCATTTACCTTATGGGAGGTTCAATGTTAAATTTTGGAAGCAGTTTTCTCCAATAATTATTCGTAAAGATTTTGGGGCAAATGAGTTGTATTTGTTACGAAATGCAAAAACACTCATTCACAAAGCTAGTAAAGCCGTCTCAAACATTAATTTTGGAAGGCCCCCCTTCGGGGGGCAAGGGCCGTTAAAAGCTGGTGGGTGATATGTTACCAAATCCCAAAATTTATTTTCGGAGTGCCAGTAAACGTCAGATTAATCACGAATGTCACATAATTAATGCTCCAATGCTCCTTACATGTAAGAGTGACTGATAATGGGGCTACAGCCCCCTTTCAAAAGTAAGAAAATCACCAGAAATATCCTTAGTAGGGACATACGAGAAGAAGGTGTTTTTGTTAATTAGTGTGAAATTTGGCGTCATTGTAGCAAAAGAGTATGCATTTTTGAAATATGGAATGCTATTTTGGTAACGCACTGCCTTAGGGGGGCACAGGGGACGAAGCATTGATGATGTACCTTTATAAAAATTCAAAATTTTGTTCCGGAAATGCCAGTGAGCGTCAGATTTTTCACAAATGTCACAGAATTAATATTCTAATGCTCCTTGCATGTGCCAGTAACTTGTGTGGGGCTTATAACAAAATACTTTGGATAGATTAATAATTACCTGTACCTTGGGCAGAAAGTGCTCATACATGTGCACTGTACTTAATAGAATGTTAATTTAATAATAACAAAAGAAGAATGTTTTTGATATATGTAAAATATTATTATGGGATAGTTGTCGCTATGTAAATGTTTTATGGATACCTAGTCAGCAAGTTTGTGTGCTTGACAGTTTGAAGGAAAATATATTATAAAATATATCAGCTAATAACCCATTTTAGCAACGTTCATCGACGTTATCATTCTAATAGAAAAGGTGAGAATAGTGGTATATAATTATTAAAGATAATTTTTACATGCCAACTAATACTACCACTCAATATTTGTATATCTTACTTAGACGGACCAGTTTGACGACTACCCTTGGTGAGTCGTTATAAAAATTTTGGTGCCGGAACCCGGGACTTTTCATAAATTCTATACCCCGAAGCAAAGTAAGGGTGAATTTACTTTTACAATTAAGTTAATGAATACAAATTTGACTATATTGAGAAGTGGTAGAATAATCATAAGGAAAATGGACACTGAAATAATGGAGAATGAATCCACTAATAGTGACAACGGTGAACCTAGTGTAACATCAAGAATGACATCGGAAGACCGAATCTTGCTAGTCTTACAGCGGCAATTGAGTCAGATGTCTACCGAATTAAAGCAGACGATGAAGCATAATTCTGAAGAATTAAGTAGACGAATAGAACAGAAGTCTGATGAATCTAACAAGCAATACGAAGAATTAAAGCAGACGATGAAGCATAACTCTGAAGAATTAAGTAGACGAATAGAACAGAAGTCTGATGAATCTAACAAGCAATACGAAGAATTGAAGCAGACGATAGAACAGAAGATGGAACAGAAGTCGGATGAAACGAAACAATTAATTATCCAGACGATGAGCGATATTACCTCGCAATTCTAGGAAAAGTTAAAAGGAATATCGGAGGAATGCCAGGGTAATCACAACCACCTGAGCCAAGAAATCAGTGATATAAAAAAAAATTTAGAAGTAACCGAATCTTCTGTTCAACAACAAAAGATCCAGGTCATCAATAATGCTAACAACATACGAGCAAATACGCAGTCGATAGCTACGTTACAGGAAGAAATTAGAATGCTACAGGTTAAGGACAACACATACCGTAATAACATGTGTAGTGATCGCTTGGAGTTTCCCCACTCACCAGAGATGAACTCGCCTTCGCCGGTGTCTGATGATGATATTATATTGGAAGAAATACATCCGAAGATTACAGATGGGCGAAACATAGATGGTGTAACGACACATCACGTCATGGATAGGAACTATCACCCAACAAGTACACGGAATGATAAAAGGAAGGTAAAATTAAGTGTTAAGATGAGTGAAATTCGAGCTATGAGCAAATTCAGTGGTAAGTGTAACGAGAATGCTACTTTTTTCTTAGAGAAATTCCAGGACGAATGCAATATTATGTGTATAGATAGATCACAATATATGAAATTAATCCCTCATGTATTACTCCCACCTTGTTCATTATGGTTTAAAGCAGTACGTGATCACATCAGTACATATGATGAATTCAAAGCGGTACTGATCGCAAATTATGAAAATGACTTTTTGCTTGCGAATAGAGATGCCACCATTAGAAATCAACACTTCAATCCTCGATTGCATAAATCTATTGTAGAGTTTGTTGTAAATACATACAACGAATTAAAGGTCGTTAATCCATTGCAATCGGAATCGAGAATAATAGCATCGATTCGAAATTTGCTTCCATTTAAATTGCAACAGATCTTATTTTCCACACAGTGTATAAGTTTCAACCATTTATTAATGCTTGTCCAATGCTATGAAACTCAATACCATGCTATGAATCAACAAGCAGGAATGGGTAAAAATAAGAATAATTCAGATCATTTTGTGCCTCTTCGGAATTTAAATATCCGAAGTGTGAATAATACGGAACATAACCTAAGCCGAGTATACTCTAGCAATCAAAATGAGCAAAATAGGCAAAGTTATGTAGGGAATCCGCCTAACCTAATTAATCGTAGCAATCCATATGTTAGACCATATAATCAAAATAGGTTTAAAAATAGACGAAATGTATGGCGAAATTCCACGAATACAGCGAACTACGTGGATAGACGTAATGGGAGGACAAGAGATGGCACTTCGCATCAAGATCCAGGTATTGAAGTAATTCCTGTACAGAACAGTAATACGGGACATAATCACGATTGTGCTGTACAATGTACTTTATTAGAATCGTATGCAAGTACGAACGTAACCTGATTACCGTTAATGAAATTAGGTTAAATTCATATCAGCTATAGATTTTCATGAACACTTATTTTATTTTTATTCAATTTAATTTTCTTTAATTCTCATTAATCAATGATAATTCCCAAATGTTTTTAATACATGTAAGAATTATAATTCGATTCATAAATGATTAAAAGCAAAGGTTATTTATATTAGATTGATTTGTGTAAAAAAAACTTAACTGTCAAAGATTATGTTAAAAAGAAGATCTACTCTATAAAACTAATTATTCGACGACTGTTTTTATGAGCTATCCTATATATTATCCGAACAAGATTCTTCTTTATTATGACCTCTTAGTGCCACGATGTATACATTAGAATGCAACATCTAACTTATTTATTATTTAATGCGCCCTGAAAGATTAAACATTATTTATAACATCACTGTTTTAATAATGATCAAAACTATTAATCATACTAATTTGTGTTTCATCCTCGTTAATTATATTAATAAGCGACGATGTTTTTGATAATAATGTAATGAATGATAATAAAATAAATATAATTAATGTAATGAAAAATAAGTATTAATGAAGTGAAAGCTTTGTTATAAATGTATCTATATCTATAATATGTAATGAAGATATATATATGAGGTGTGATCAAAATATAAAGAACATGTGTAATGTAAGAATACTACTGTAAACGGACCAGTGGTTCTTGAAGATAAAAGCCAAGCTCACTCATGACTTTTATATTCAGTCCATTTGTCGGGCGACATTTTTATATAACAAAATACTTTGGATAGATTAATAATTACCTGTACCTTGGGCAGAAAGTGCTCATACATGTGCACTATACTTAATAGAATGTTAATTTAATAATAACAAAAGAAGAATGTTTTTGATATATGTAAAATATTATTATGGGATAGTTGTCGCTATGTAAATGTTTTATGGATACCTAGTCAGCAAGTTTGTGTGCTTGACAGTTTGAAGGAAAATATATTATAAAATATATCAGCTAATAACCCATTTTAGCAACGTTCATCGACGTTATCATTCTAATAGAAAAGGTGAGAATAGTGGTATATAATTATTAAAGTTAATTTTTACATGCCAACTAATACTACCACTCAATATTTGTATATCTTACTTAGACGGACCAGGTTGACGACTACCCTTGGTGAGTCGTTATAGGCTATAACCCCCTTTCATAAAATATCTCCATAATTCTTCAATTTATTTGAGGTGACCTTTGTGCTGCCTCTGTACCATATCGGGTTGTGCATTAATGGAAGCCATGGCTAAAAATAATATACATTTCGTTTCCCCCGACTTCGATCCGACATTTTGTTCTCGAGTTACGGCTGTTTTGGGCATTTTTCCGACTGGTTTTTGGCTGGTCATAGCGCCAAAAGGAAGCATTGTGCACCCAGGTTGTCTTATCACGGTGTTAGGAATGAGCTCTCAAACGTTGTAAGTGTTGTTTTGAAACACCCTCTATATTTCTATCCTGTTTCTGATTAGCTTCTCTTTGCCAATCAATTTCCAGTATTCCCAAAATAAACCAAAAGTGAACTAAATTCACTAAATCGCCTTCCCCCTATGCTTTCTTCTTGTATAGTACTTATTATATATTTATATTGTAATTGACAGAGATTGCCAATATTGATTGAAATATCTGGTTAAAATTCTATTAGAGGAATTCCCTCTTCAGTACAGAAATTCCCTCCTTGCATTCTACCGCCATTTTAGGCGAGATGGAATTAAGTAAGATGGAAATTCCCATCTCGCCTAAAATGGTAGACATTTTTATTTTGGAGATATAAGTGGCTGATAAATCGTTAGGCGAGGTGGGATTAGGCTAGATGGGATGGAATCATCTGAAAAGGTAGGGGTACGGTAGGTAGTGGCATGACGTCACGTTGTCCCCCATGCCTATCTTTGCCCATTGTAATTGTTTAGGAAGTGGGAGGACGCCGTACACAGTTTTTTGGAGGTGGGGATAGGGTCCCCCGCGTTCCCACGCACTTTAACCCCTGCTGCTAAGTATTAATTGCTGTGAGGACTAACGAAAAATATTATGTGATAATAATAATAATAATAATAATAATAATAATAATAATAATAAAGTATCTGAATGATACAGATATTTTTTCAACTTTTATTACAATTGCTGTGGGTTCCCATGAATCTGGTTATATTGTTTTTGAAAGGAATAAAGAGGCTTCAAACCACAATATGATTTGTATAAAAGAAAAAAAGCCTTATCAGGTGCAAGAACTGACAAGTGGCCTTGTGTCTGTTTTTTTAAACACAATGTTACGATTCACAGAAGCCACCACGCCTGCGGTGTGCTTGCTTTTTTGCCTCAGGCAGCTTCAGTAGTAGAATTAAGACTTTGCTTCAGGCAGACAGTACTAAAATTCTGTCAATTTATGTGTAGCTATCAGCAACCACACAGGTTCTTTGAAACGCTGAATTTTACAAGAAAGGTTTTGTCCATCGGATAGGAAGCGAACGAAGCCCATCGTACGTTGTAATCCCTCCTCTCTTTTGCACACTATGTGAAATTTAACTTGTATACTGTAGAAAGTTACAGAAAAGAGAATGCTATTTTTTAAAAAATGACATTATCGAATAAGATTGACCATTATTACAATATATTCAAGATGAAAAATATTCTTTTAACAGTCATCGTACTTAGTTGTCTGCACTGAAATTCCCATAATGTGCTTTCTTCTTTTCTAATATGAGCTCCGAGCTTCTTCATGTCTAAGTGGTTAGCGTACGTGCCTTTGGCGTGAGAGACCCGGGTTCGATTCCGGTGAGAGCTCATGTAGTTCGGGTTTGTCAATTAATCAGTAGGTCCCGTCTTATATAGCCTCGCTGCTGAAAGGGACGACAAAATCAACTTAACTCATATTGAGCACCATAGGAGATATAACTCCGAGGTGAATTTTGTCCCTGGAAAACCTCCCAAAATCACCAACGGTACGAAATATGTCTGCAATGCAACGTGTCCATCATTTCCAACTCTATGCTCTGTGATCTAGTTTGCTTTTCATGTTTTCAGTAAACTAGACATACAAAAGGAAGAATAGAGGCTTTCTTCCAGAAAATTGTGTTCGAGGGTGGGGGGTCACACAGGCTCGTATCCACGGGGAGTCTAGGGGGTCGGGCTCACCAAAAATTTTTACATTAGAATTAAAGTAGTCAGCCATTAGGATTTTTTTTGCTTTAGGATGATACCAGATTCGACTCCTGGTGTAAGCTCAACTTTCAGTATTGTGTCATTTGCAGGTCTCGTCTCATACAGATTCGTTGAAAAACCTCTAAACATGTGCTATGACTAGTATGCGAACTAAAGTTTTTTTTTAGCAAAAGAGAGAGAAATTTCTTGCTTTAGACTCTGCCCTGTAATCCAGTTTTTCTGGAGGCGAGATAGTATGGTTGGGAACGACCTATCAGATTCAAGTTCGGAACCCACATATAAAAGACCTTCCTTTATAACCTTGGTGTTGTACAAAGACGAAAAACAAAAATATACTGATAGCTCCAGTAATAGATATTATAGCAAAGAGATTTAAAAATAGGTGGTTTTGAAATAGAGAAAGGACAGTACCTGAGCTTTATTAGTATTACTAGTATATATTACCCGCTTTGCTAAGTTAAAATGAAAATTTTAAAGCACAACTCCGTATTTCATGTGTTTAGTACCCGTGAAATATGCTGTTTTCGTTTTTAATGGCTTCGATTTAAACAGCATCGGAAAGATCATTGATCAACTCGGCGACCCCAAAAATCATGGATTCGACACCAATAATGGTCATTTTCGGTCATTTATATATATATTTCCTCCTCCCCTATGTTGCGGGCCATGGCAACGAAAGTGTCACTGTTCATCTCAGCGACCCCCTCACTAATGTGGATTCAGCACTAATAACGGTCATTTTCCATTATCTTTAAATATCTCTTCCTCCCTTTCCCCCAAGTTGTGGGGTTGAATTTGAATTTAAACATGATCGAAAGTACCACTGCTCATCTAAGCGACCCAGAAAACTATAAATTTGACACTGACAGTGGCCATTATCGATCATTTTATATATCACTTTCTCCCCTTCCCGCAAGTGGCGGAGCTGATTTTGCATTTAAACCGGATCGAAGATGTCACAGTTCATCAGAATGATCCCGAAAACTATGGATTAGGCACTAATATTGGTAATTTTCGATTATTATTATTATAAATAGCTCCCCCTCCCCCGTGCTGCGGCACACGAAATCAGAATTGTCACTGTTAATCTCAGCTACTCCTAAAACTGTTGATTCGACACTAATATTACTCAGTTTCGATCATTTTTAAACGTTTATCCCCCTCTCCTCCATTGTACCCTCCACCTTCCCAACTATTAGGGCTGAACTTGGATTGAAACAGCATCAGAAGTGTTACTGTTTGTCTCATCGGGCCCGAAAACTATGGATACAACATTAATATTGGCCATTTTTGATCATTTTTAAATTTCTCGCCCTCCCCTACGTTGTTTCGTCAAAGTAAATAGCCTAAAGTAATCCCTGCCCCTATACTCATGTATATTGAAAATTTGATTTAGATCGGTCGGGTGGTTCAAGAGTGATGAAGTCACAGAGACAGGCATTTTTATTTTTATTTTATTTTTTTTACATATATCTGCCCCCTCTCCCTCCCCTACGTTGGCTCGTCGAAGTGAAATGATAAAAAAACACCCAAGGCCCGACCCTCATATTTGTTGAAAATTAGATCGAGATTGGTTGGGTGGTTCAAAAGTTATTAGGTTTTATTAGTTTCTATTTATACGTTCCCCCCTCCCCCCTAGGATGTACCGTTAAAGTAAAATTACAAAAATGTTTCCAGATCCAAACCTCATACATCTTGAAAATTTGATTGCGATCGGTCGGATATTCAAGATATAGTTCAAGAGTTATTAAGTTACAAAAATAGTGGCTTTCAGTCTTATATAAATTGATTTATATATATATATATATATATATATATATATATATATATATATCCTCCTTCTCCGCCCCCACGTTACTTCGTCAAATTTAAATAACACGATCCCAGGCCTGAGCCTCATCTATGTTGAAAATTTGATCAAGATTGGCCGAGTGGTTCAGGAATTATTAAATTTTATTTATTTTACCCCCCCCCCCTAAATTGTACCATCAAAGTGAATAGCCTAAAACCAGCCCAGCCGTAAAACTCATCCATGTTTCAAATTTGATTAAGATCAGTGGGGCGGTTCGGGAGATTTATAGTCACAAACATAGTGTTTCTCAATTATATATATATATATATATATATATATATATATATATATATATATATATATATATATATATGTATATATATATATATATATATTAGTAGTGTCGAATCTAGATTTTTTCCTATGGGGGCAACGTAAAATTTTACGGCACATTCCACCAGCCCCCCTTCCAACAGAACGGCGAATATGCATCGTCTTTACCACTACCACTCTACATTGAGACTTTTCCCAAATAGGCAGTACTGGCTTCGATAGAAGGAAAAAAAAAGCTTGAAGGGCCGGATCGGGACAGTGAAGAGAAGAGTGGCAGTGTTGGGCAAATTTCAATTGAATTGACAACTAACAATTAATCTGTAAATTTAATTGTTAATTGCAATTGACAACGGAAGTAAGTAATGGTTAATTGTTAATTGCAGTTGCCCATTAATAAAGGAGAATCAATTGCAATTAATCAGTCGATTGAAAGTAATTGCAATTGAAATTAATTAGCAATTAATTCAATTGCAATTTTTGATTTCCACAGCAATTACTTTCAATTGATTTTCACTGATTAATTTTCAACACTGTAGTTCAGAGAGAGTGTGGGGCAATGAAAACTTTAGCCACGACCAACTGACCCACCACCCATCGTGACCCATGACCCACCGTGACCCACTCTGTCCCACCACCCACCATGAACCACTGTCACACACTGTGACCCAAGACCCACCGAAACCCATTGTCATCAACTCTGACCCACGAATCATGCCCTCTTCTCTACTGACTAAAGAGTTTAAACTTGTAATAAAACAAGGCTATGAAATTATCACTCATTGGATTTTAAATTTCTACGATCAATCACTCAAGCACCGCTCTATTACAATAACAGTGGATCTGACCTTTCTAATATAAATAAAATAGAGTTTGCTTGAGTTTCTGTCTCTCTATCTGTGTGCGGCCCGTGGACCAGACGAGTGGACGAAAGTTTTTAAAATTTGGTCGCGGGTAGCTTGGTCTAGGCCACAGATCAAGACGAAGAGTTTTTTTTTCAACCGGGACCGGCCTGGGAACCATACAAGTTGGCCGAGAGTTACCAAATTTTGGACACGGATACCTTGGTTCAGGTCCCAGACCAAGGTGAAGCGTTTTTGACTAAATTCGAACCAGGGGGGTCTCAGGAGGGCGTTAACCCAGACATGTAAAAGTAGTAGAAAATGACCGATATTAGTGTCGATTTCATAGTTTTCGCGGTCGCTGAGATCAATGGTGATACTTTCATTAGCGATGATTTTCTAATTCAGCCACCATTGTATGTGGGCCGGGAGTCACCGGGGTGGAGAATTGCGAGACATGTAAAAATAATGGAAAATGACTGATATTAGTCTCAAATCAATAGTTTTCACTGTCGCTGAGATGAATGGTGATACTCACACAGGCGTTGACTTCCAAATACTGCCCCCATCGGCTGCTGGCCAGAGGCAGGTTTTTTTTTTCAAAATTGGAACCAGAGGATCATAGGGGCTTTTATCGGAATATGTAAAAGTAGTAGAAAATGGCAGATTTTAGTGTCACATTCATAGTTTTCGCGGTATCGGCTGGAGGCCAGAGGCGAGTTTTTCACAATTCGAACCAAGGAGGTCTAAGGGGGCGTTTACCGGGACATGTAAAAGTAGTAGAAAATGACCAATATTTGTGTCGAATCCATATTTATCGGGATTGCTCAGATGTATAGTGACAACCCCGATAGTGTTTACGTTCAAATTCAGCCCCCATTGGCCTTCCCAATGAAAACACATGTATATATATTATTTTGTTTTCCATGTAGTTAACATTAATGTCATAGTAGATTAAATGATAAAATTCGAATTAGTAATTCTGTTTTACATTGCTCCATACATACACTGGAGCAAATCCCGGGGGGATGAAGGGGACATGTCCCCTCCAATCTTGGAACTGGGGAGATTGTCCTCCCCAATAATCCGATTTGAAATGTGTCTTTTGGGAGAGAAATTTGATTATTTGTGTCCGATCGCTAGAAAGGAAAGTGAGATGAAATTAATGTCCACTCAGAATAAGCCTCAAATCTGCCCGCCTCCCAATGTTGAAGACAATTCTGCTCCCCTGATCCTCTACAGCATTGTTTCTCGGCTACAGAAATATTTTGAACATCGCTATATATGTATATACATAATATGGGAACGATCTTACCCGTCCTCTCCCCCTCCCCTAATGTTGAAGACAGATTTGCGCTGTTGCATACATACCTGTCGTTTCTCGTTTCTTTTTGTCCATGAACTCAAAATCCTGGAAAAGGCTTGCATAAATTTCTCGCCGTGCTTTTTGCTTTTCAATCCTGTCCTTGAAAGAGTCTGTTATCTTATCCCATATGCAAAGTCTACATTCCACAAGTTCAATAACGGTTAAAAAATCGAATGGAAAAATTCCTGCCATCTCTAAAAATCCAAGCAAAACTAGAAAGGTAAGAATGCAATAATACACAACCTTTTGATCCAGTCACTGTAGCTAAAATGCAGAACTCTATCAGGGGGTCGATCCCGGTACAAAGGGGAGAGGGAAAACTTGGATACGTAGCTTTGGTCTTTGTTTTCAATTGCCATTCTACACATTATTTTTTAAAATGGGAGATTTGGGATAGTTTTGGAAGTGAGAGAAAAAATCTGTAACAAGTGAAGCATGAAGTCACATCCCTATTGTTGAGATCACAATCAAGAAAATGCCAAGTGAGTAACTTGTCCTTGGAGCTTGGGAAAGAGTGTTTGATTGTGTTGGTTTCGTTTCAAAATAATAATTCTACTTTGACTTGTCAAAAAAATATTGTATTCAATCACTGCTTATTGAGTGGAACCGGGAAAAGTGATCTGCACACAATTCTAATGAAAATAAAAGGAAGTAATAATAATCAGGATTTTTTCCATATGCTTATGTTCACAGTGTATCAAAATTTGAAAATTACGCTTAAATTAATTTCCAGAATGTATTGAAATTTAAATGCATTAATAGATTAAAAAATATACCATCAAAGAGTGTGTGTGTGTGAGAGAGAGAGAGACAGAGAGAGAAAGAACAAAAATTAAAAATTAGTGGAAAATAATCAAGAACTTGGTTATCTAAATTTTCTATATTCTATTTGGTAATAGCTATTTAGAGGGAAACCAGTACTCTTCAAACTTCCCACATTTTATACTTATTTAATAAAGGGAATTAGCTACTCCAAAACAGAGACTGTAAAAAAATAATAAGCTGTTCCGAAGTTGTTTATAGGACAAGATAATAATATTATTATACAATTATAATAGAAAAAAATGGAAACAACAAAATTCCAAAGACAAGAAACGAAACAAAAATATACAGCGCCTTGTCACTCACTCTCTTCATCTAACCCACTGGCCGGCCGACATTATCGGCCACATGTGCATCCAATCATAAGAAAACATTGCCACCGACAAAATCGGTGTCGGCGATACCGCCGACATTATCTGGGGCTTGGCCGACAGCATCTGCGTGTCGGAGGATCGGCCGATAATATCGGTGGCGTGTGTAAGCTACGATTTGAGTACATTGAAGTCGATTTCACCGCCGACATTATTGATGCTTCCACCGATATTATAGTTGCCGTGTGCAAACGCACTAAGACTTCTCTTTGATCTGTATGTAAACTTTTGTCAGTTGATGCAAAAAATAAGTGAGTTTGTTCTACGCTCTACATTTCGAAACTGATTTTATAAGATGAACAGACTCCCCACACTTGAAAACAACATAGGCAGATTTTCTGAAACTTTCGTACGTTGTTAGCTGCAATATTCCTGTACAGGTAATTATTCGCGGAGATGTTTACATAGAATCAAGGAAATCTTTACGATCTATGAAGAGAAAGAAAACAGACTTTGTTCTTATTTGCTGTGAATCTGCATTCCATCGGTTTCTTTTTCTCCGCGGACAATCCTAAGTTCACGCACGTGACCTAGCGAGGGAAGAGAGAGAAAGAAATCTACCTGGTTAGATTCCTATCTACTGTTCTGCACTGTTGCAAAATGCAGCCAATATCTTAAACAGCTTTTAAATGGAAGAAAATTAATTTTTAATTAGCGCGCTATAATATTACCTTAGCAAGAAAAAGTAAAAGTGAACATGCAATATTAATACTAATAAACATTTGGCCGAATTTTGAACTCTATAAAATAAATAGTTTTTATAAAATTTTGGAAAGAAATATGCTATGTTATTATATATATTAGGGATGGCCAAAAATTTTCGGATCCGGATATCCCGGATCCAGTGAGATCCGGATCCGGATCTTGCCGGATCCGGACCTAGATCCGGATCTCGGACCCGAATCGCAGATCCGGGTCTCGGATCTTGGTCCGGATCTCGGATCTGGATCCGAAATTCGAATCTCAGATCTTGATTCGTATCCAAACCTACATCTGAAATTGTGATCTTATAAAATTGGATATCTAAAATTCGTTAAAATTTTTTCGGATTCACTGATATAGTAGGTTGCTGTGCTTTTAAATGTTTCCGTAACACGTTTGTGCTACCTTTGTTCTTTATTTTATTTTAACCTTGCAATATTTACATGTTGCACTTTCTGTCGAAGTCGCTTTAGTAAAATGTTTCTAAGTTTGATTTCTTCCCATTTCAGAGTATAGTGAACTGTCTGAAAACTGATGTAAATGGTAACAAATTCTTCTGTTTAGCTCCTCTTCGAAACTTAATGTTAACTTCACATTGATAATATTTATTTTATTCTTAGAAAATAAACTTTCTCCTTTTCTCAGATACAAATTAAATATCTTTTAGATAAGGCCCTTTTAATCGCAGGAATACTAGACAATACAAACTCTTTATTAATAGTAGTTTCTGACTCACTAGAGTCCAACCATCAACAAATGTAATAATGAATATCTTTCACTTCGAAGGTATATACAACAAAAAATATAGACTGGTTGGCGTGAGAATTTCAGGAGAGCAATATGGTTGTGTTCGTTGTATGACTTTATTACCTAACTTATGGCTTGCCCTTCTGAGGTCGGTCGTTTGTTGAAGGAGTAAATATAAAAGAGATTTCTATTATTTTTTCTTCACCCTCCATGTTTCTTTAAACATACATTGCAGGAGGTAACCAAAACATATCCATGCGTCGTATCATTGAAGCGTTTTGTGTTTTGTATATTAAAGTGTTCAAAAATATTTAACATATTCGCATTTGTTCATGTGATCTCAGGTTCAATTCTCGGTGGGAACATACATGAGAAAATTGAAAGCTGAAACAATATGAAAATAGTATTTAAAAGTCAGGAAATTGATATTAAAACTTTAGCTATATATTGGGACTGTAAGGCTGTAGTTAAATTAACCCACACGGTTCGTGAAGATATATTACGTCGTTATTGTTTTTTCACTATAAGCTACCAGATACATCCTCAGAGGCTACTTTACACTGTAGTAATCAACAGATGAAAACATTGGAAAAGGAATGGAAGGAAGGTCTCCAGAGCCTTAGATCAAGGTACTAACCTAGCATTTGCCCAGTATAACTGAGAAACAACCCTGGAAAACCCTCAGTCAGGATGGCTGGTCTCCGAATTCGAATCCGGTATTATCAAATTGCGAAGAGCATTATTATTATTATTATTATTATTAGAGCAATCCGTATTATTATTATTATTATTTAATTAATGTAATGTTTTAAAATTAGTGCAAATTAAACCTACTTTATTTATTGCTGATGTTATAGTTAATAAGTCTACATGAGACATCAGTCCGCTATCAAGAAAGAATACTAGAACTGGAATTCAGGAAGCGGGGGTAAAGAGATTAATGAGGATGAGGAAACTATGTACGATGCAAAAACTGAGTAATTATGACTTCGTCACAGATATATTCGCTTACATACGTCAATTAATATTTCTCTGATACAGTGCACTCTTACTTTCTATAGTGGCAGGAAAATGGCCCGCTTTTGTAAACGAACACACTAAGCACGTGGGTATAGGTGCAATGTCCGTGCAAAGAAATATAGGTAAAACTAGAAAAAAATAGGGAAAGCGAGGGGAAATGATAAACCGCCCTTCAACTTTAAAAAAAAAAACTAAAAATAACTAAACTTAGAGCTACGAAAGACGCGAGACGAATTTTATTGAAAAGATTGTTTTTCCTTAGTGATTAGTTCTTCTAACTATGAACATGAATTAAAAAGAAAACAAGTAGCTAGATCCGAGTTTCGCAAACTAGTTGAAAAGAAAATATTGGATAAAATTTAATAATAAAGAAGGCATTTATGATAATTAAAACAAACTAAATTCTTGGCACGACAGTCCTTTGGTTCCTACCAGCGGCCTTACGTTCAAAGTGGGGATGTGTAGTCAACGCATCGACACCCGAAGTCCTTATGCCGACTTTCTAGACTGGAATCCGCTACCTCTTACTTAAGATAACTCCCCCACGATGCTGGGTCAGCACCGAAATTGTTGAGTGCCTCTCCGGAAATTGAACCCATGACCACGGGCACCGAAGGCAGGCTTTCAGTCTTCTATAGACGAAAAGCTATCGTTACCCACATTATCTAATACAGAAATAAGTTCTGATTCACTAATAGCTGCTGATGGTGATAGTCAAGGTTCACCGAAGCATGAACCCAAACCCAAACTGAGATATTGATGTCACTGGAACGCCTGAAAAGTCATTGTGGGTAAGTGAATTGCCCGGATGTCCGGAATTGTCAGGATTAAGGGCGATGGTGATGTGAAATGCGGGGCTGTCAGAGGTACTACTTATGATAATTGGATTTATAATCTATGTTGCCATAAACCCTCTTAAAGAACATAACTGTTAATCTCAGCTTTGAAAATGTTATATAAGGAGTTTTATTGCTATTATTAGGTTGCATTAGGAATTATCGGATTTATTTTAACGCTTAATTTTTACATCTCTTCTAATTTACGAATATTTAAATCGCAATTATACCCTTAAGGTCAATTACTGATATTTTAAATCATGACATGAAATGAAATCTTTAAGTTTAACGTCCCGCGGTTATGCCGGTTAGGCTAAAGGAGACGGTGATAATGAGAAATGAGTGAAATGGTGGAATGAAGGAAGTGGGAGGAAACGGGAGAACCCCGAGAATACCCACGAGCACGATGTTTGTCCACCACAAAGTCCACACGGCGCGTGCTGTGATCGAACCAGGAACCCCAATCACCGGAGGTGAACGCTCTACCACGGAGCCACCGCACCCTTCAATTTAAATCATTTCGAACCAACTTTATATACGGTTAGTCTTACTATATTTGAATAATTGAGACCAGAAGCAGTCTATACGCTAAGTCCAAAAGAATCTTGGCCGACCTCCTGATAAACCACGTCTTTCAGAAAGGTGAATTGTGGCAATCCGATACCCACATGAGGAAATCTTCGGTTCAGTGTGAAAGCTTCCATAAGAACCAGCACTCTTATCAGTGAAATGTGCTTTGGTAATTTTTATTCAATGTGAAAGTACCTAACTTTATTGCTAAAAAAATGGCATTTATTTCAAACAAGTCGCCATTACAGTTTTCGTATTTAAACACAACACTCATGAAAAGTCATGTTAAAGCGCGACTTGCCCCAGAAAAAGAATATATATCTGTTTTAAGTTTCTCGTGTTCCCCAAAGTACACCCGGACTTAGTGCAAGTGCCTTCCGCTCGCACTACCTAGGTACAAACGGCTACGATCTTGGTAGTAGCACTTGTTGCGGTTTCCAGATCTCAAATATTTATCTTTCAGCCTGATTCTATGTATGAATCCGAAATTTCAAATCTAGATAAGGGGCGAAATTCATAGTTTATTCTCGGTGCTCATATTGTGATTTATTAAATAATTATTAAATCTAATTGTAAGTTATACATTTGATATTTTGAGCAGACTGAGCAAGATAAATATACGTAAAAACTAGTCAATACTTATCTTAACTGTTTATGTTTTCTTAACTGTCAATGAAATAGGTGTATTGAGGAATTTTAAATATTCGTGTTTTGTATTCCGGTTTCAAATATAAATATGTATGTATTTCATCTCGGTCCTGCAACCGGGTGGACTTATATTCGACATTCGAACTCTCATCCGGATCAAATCAGATTATTTTTTAGTTAGGCACGCATTTAATCGTTAGTGTAGATTGAAGGAGACAAATAGACTTGCCAGTATTCTTCTTAATTTTCTGTTTTCTTCTTCACTGTCAGGACTTCGTGAAATTTCTTTCGGCGAATTTTTGATATTCAAGTTTATCACAATTTGGGTGGGATGTGGGTTTGGATAAGAATCAAGATCTGAGATCCGAATTTCGAATCCAAATCCGAGATTCGAGATCCGGACCCAGATCCGGATCTTCGAGATCCGGACCCAGATCCGGATCTTCGAATCCGACCAGATCCGGATCCGGCCATCCCTAATATATATAACGTTACCTTCGCGTTCCCCCTCAGTTTTACCCCTACTATATATGAGAATTAACATTTCCCTTTATACTTATTATGGACATAACAAAATGGATACTCAGAACAGTTTTGGTTTTCAAACACTAATGCCAAGAAGCAAGCATATCTCCATGAAACTAGCATATCGTTTTGTTTATTTCTTTCTTTCTTGACTCTTCGATCTAGTCGATCGCCTGAAGGCAAAACATCGCACAGCAAACAAGCTGCTTCGACACGTGCCAACGACAGAACGAAAGTCTTGATTTTAGTACTCAAACTACACTCAGGCAAAAAGAAGCATAATGCCCGCACGCTTCTGTGCCTTGTAACATTGTGTTAAAAAAAGCAAACACAAGGTCAGCTGTCAGACACCTGATAAGACTTTTATACAAATCGTCGTTGTTTGAAGCCTCTTTATTCCTCATAAAAACAATATATCCAGATTCGCGAAAGCCCACAGAGATTGTATTAGAAAGTTAAAAAAATATCTTTATTATTCAGATCATTTATTATTATTATTATTATTATTATTAGTAGTAGTAGTAGTAGTAGTAGTAGTAGTAGTAGTAGTAGTAGTAGTAGAATTACCACATAATATTTTTCGTTAGTCCTTAGAGCAATTAATACTTAGCAGCAGAGGTAAAAGTGCTTGGGAATGCAGGGGACGCCGTCCCCCACCTCCAAAAAATGTGTACGGCGTCCCCCCAGTTCCTAAGAAATTACAATGGGCAAAGATAGGCATGGGGGACGGCGTGATGTCATGCCGCTACCTACCGTTCCCCTACCTTTTCAGATTCACTTTATCTTTGCTTAGCAGGAAATCGATACAAGAGTTAGTAGGACAGCCACTCTTTATTGATAAAAATCGTAATTTGGCGTTATTAAAAACAAAATTTCTGTGTCTGGAGGTAGAAGAGAGGGGACCAGGGAAGTTACTATTGCCACGTACAAAAATGAAACCTGTATTCAACACTGACTACGTATAATTCAAGGATTTTTTTTTAAAGCAAAATGCTTACACCTTTTCAAAAGTAAAATTAAAATAATTACTAAGAAATACATTCATTGAAAAACTCAGAGGTGGCAAGTCCACCGTTTTAAATCTGCTGCAGAGCGTTCGAGTCTAAATTCAAGTAAAGTTAACGCATGGAAGACCCAGGTTCGATTCCCGGTGGGAGTTCATGTGATTCGGATTCGACGTTAATTAGTAGGTCCACGTTTTATATAGCTTCGCTGCTGAAAGGGACGTTAAGTTCAAAATCAACTCAAGAAAAGTTAAAACAATGAGAATGTTTTCTACTGTTTTGTCGTATGCAATTCTATGTTAAATAAAACTACATACACTATTTGATAATGGAAGCATCGTCAGAAATACAGTATCCAATAAATAAAACTTTTCACGGAGGGTTTATCTGAAGATACATACAAATATTGAAAATAGTTTAAAAAGGTGCATAATGCGGAAATACTATTTTATCGCGTATTAACTTAAGGCTTCTAGAACAGCAAGTTCTGACCAGATATTAACACCGCAGAACCAGAATATGATCAAGGGATGGACTAAACCAGCGTTTCCCAACCGGTGTGCCGCGGCACAGTGGTGTGCCGCGAATGGGTCGCTGGTGTGCCGCGTGGAAATCGGAACAAAATTATTAATTCTATAGCAATCAAATTGCAAGACATACAGAAAAAGGTATATTTGTATTTCAAATTACTACTATGAATCTAAAATTTAAAGTTTCATACTGTGTTACTTTTCTGTAGAACATTTTTCTGTACATTTCTAATTTTGAAAAAGAAAGTATTTGTTATCATTGTTATGACCATTATTGCTTCTTTATTGTTGCAGACTATTTCGTAACTTAAAATTTTAAAATATTATTCAATCCTTCCGGCAAAGTAAATATGCATACGAATTACCTATATTTGTGTTTTAAAAGTAAAAGAGATTCATTTGTTCGTTCGTTATTTAGTGATCCTCCTTCTTAATGAAAGGTTGGATACAGTTTTCGAAAAAAAAGTGTATTTTTAACAACTTGAGCCCTATATCTGATTGTAATTGTTTTCTATTTTTAAATTAAAATGAAAAATAAGCATAATGATTTACCACGGGGAAAAAACAGTGGTCTAGCTTTCTTCTCTGTGAGAAGGATGTCAGTAATCAGAAAAAAATACTACAGTATTTTATATTTTCAAATAATAATAATAATAATAATAATAATAATAATAATAATAATAATAATATGTGTGCTGCGAGAATTCAAGTTACCCTGAAGTGAGCCGCAAGTTGAAAAAGGTTGGGAAACGCTGGACTAAACCATACTTTCCAACTTTACCCAGTGTAAATAAAGTAGGATTGAAACCCACTCTATCCAGTGTACACCTGAGCGTCATGGGGGGGGCTGTATCCCTATCCCCTATAAAATTCCTCTTGGATCCGCGCCTGTTGAAACCAATTCATATTTCATAACTTCATACACGGCACGATCAAGCACTGAATCTATTGAAATCTCACTACATAAAATAATTATCAAGTGTCTACACTTTTTCTATTAAAGCTCATAGTATATTCTATCATAATATAAATTGTCACTCATGTAGTGTGTGCTAATATAACTAGGGATTCGCACGAGACAAGATTTGTGGCTGTCTCGTCTCGAAAATGTGCTGTAAAAGTGATGTCTCGACTCGAAAAATGTATATTTCTCTATTGGAAGTGCCATGTCTCGACTCGAATTTTGTCAGGAAAATCCTGTCTCGATTCGTCTCGTGCGCATCCCTAAATGTAACTCATGACAAAAATGTTTTGTTTTAAAACAAAATTAAACGGTTGAAGTGGACTCTGCCGAGTAGAAGACATCCAATTTATTAAACCGCCTCGCAACTCACTTGGCAGCACACTTAGGTTACACTCTTCACCTTTTTCCCATGCTATCTAAAGTATCGGCAAATCTTAAATTCGCATTGCCGATTCGGGTTTTCTAACAAGAATTATTATGTTGCAACTTAATTTGGATGTGAAATCCTGACTTAATTAGCATTTAAGAACTTCGAAGTCTGCATTAAAATCATGACAGAAATATAGTTAAATCTCAGTTCTAAATTTTATGTCTACCTTGCATGTAAATACTTGTGCTGTCATTTCTTTCAATGTTGGTAGGAGCCGAAGTTCCAATTGATCCCAATTTTTCGCTTTAATTACCTCTATTTGTTCATAAAATTTTAGAGAAATATTATTATTAACAAGCAACACTTCTGAAGTGTAACACTCCGATCTTGATAAAATTTGGAAGGTAGATACTATACATGAAATAAACGAATACGTGTTTCTTATTTTCTGCGAAGAAAAGGGTTTTAAGGGGCAAGAGACCCCACCCACAATTTTGAAAGTTGACGCCCCAAAGGCAAAAACCAAGGAAACCGAAGTAAACGAAATTTTACACACATATTGCAGATATAAAATTAGGGAACACGTGTTTTGTATTTTCCTGGAAAAAACGGTTAGGTGGGGACCGGATCCCTCCAAAACTTTCATCACGAAATATCGAAAGTAATAATAGCAATATGACAAATGTGTGTAAAGGACACAAAGAATTGCAACGAAACTTTGTGTATGAACAACATACCAAAAAATAAAGGCAAACGGTTTTTTTATTTTGTGCTGAGAAACGATTTCAGGGGGCAAAAGCTATCACCCAAAATTTTGAAAGTTAAGGCCCGGAAGCCCAGAGGAAGTGAACCGAACTGAATGAAATTGTGCACAGATATTGTCGACATAAAATGAGGGAATACGTTTTTCTCATTTTCCTGAGAAAAAAAAAAGAAAACCGTTTGGGTGGGACACACACACCTCCAGAACGTTGATCATGAAATATCAAAACTGCTAATAACAGAAGTGTTTGAAGGACATGACGAATTGGAACGACACATTGTGTAGGGACAATACGCAAAAAATAAACGAATACGGTTTTTCTTTTATTTTCTGCGGAAAAACGGTTTTAGGGGGAAAAAGCCCCATCCCAAATTTTGAAATTTGAGGCCCAAAATGCAAGAAGAAGTGCACCGAATTAAATGAAATTGTGCGCAGATATTGTAGACGAAAAACGAGATAATTGGGTTTCGTATTTTCCTGGGAAAAGCGGTTGAGTGAGGCACGGACCTTCTAAACCATTGATTACGGAATATCAAAAGTGCAAATAAGCATACGCAAAAGTTCCTAAAGCATATGGAGAATTGGAACGAAACTTCGTAAAGAGACTATTTGCAAAACAGTATATGAAACGTGTTTTAATTTTTGCGGAAAAACAGTGTTGGGGCCTAGGTCCCATCCCCCCCCCCCAAAAAAAGGAAATATTACCGTAATACCTCAGAAAGGAGTGGACCCAAGCAAACCAAATTGTGTGTAGACATTATATGTAAAATAAGGGCTCTCGTGTTTCTCAAGTGTTCCTATCCGTTTTGCTTCAAATTTGGCATACCAATAGCAAACTGGAAATAAATCGACACGTGTTTTTCTTTATGCTGAAAAAACATTGCAAGGGTTAAAGGTGCCTCCTGAAATACTATAAAATACGCTATACGGTTTGTGTTTGCTGTTACTTGATCTGCCAAATTTGAAGAAATCGGATGGAGACACGACACTTGTGAAACACGAGAGGCCATATTTTACATATCCAATATCAACATACAATTGCTTTCGCTTCGGTCCACTTCTCCCGCGACTCAACGCCTCGGTTCACTCACATTTTTTTTCTTTCAGGAAAATACGAAACCCGTATTCACTCACTTTATGTCTACAATATCTGTACACAAATTCACTCCCTTTGGTCCACTTCTTTTTGCCTTTCGGGAGTCAACATTCAAAATTTTGTTTGGGAGGTTTTGCCCCCCAAAAACCGTTTTCCCGCAGAACATAACAAAACCCGTATTCATTTACTTTCTGCGTATTGTCCATACACAAAGTTATGTTGCAATTCTTTATTTCCTTTACACACATCTGACATACTGTTATTATTACTTTTGATTTTTCGGGATCAAAGGTTTGGAGGGGTCTGTGCACCATCCTACTGTTTTTCCCAGGAAAGTACGAAACTCGTACCCTCATTTCACGTCTGCAATATCTGTGCACAATTTCATTCACTTCGGCTCACTTCTTCTTGTTTTTCGGACGTCAACTTTCAAAATTTCGGGTGGTGGCTTTTGCCCCTGAAACCGTTTTTCCGCAGAACAAAAAAAAGTATTCATTTTTCTGCGTATTGTTAATACACAAAGTTATGTTGGAATTCTTCAAGTTGTTTGCACACATCTGACATACTGTTGGTAGCACTTTTAATATTTCGTGACCACAGGTTTGGAGGGGTCCATGCAGCACCCAACCCTGTTTTCCAGGAAAATAGAAAACCGTATTCCCTCATTTTACGTCTACAATATCTGTGTAGAAATTCATTCACTTCGGTTCACTTCTTTTTGCCTTTCGGGAGTCAACATTCAAAATTTTGTGTGGGAGCTTTTGGCCCCTAATACCATTTTTCAACAGAACATAAAAGAACCCGTATTCCTTTATTTCTGGCGTATTATCCATACAAGAAGTTTCATTGCAATTCTTCATGTCCCTTATACACTTTCTACATACTGTTATTAGCATTTTAATTTTTTGTGATCAAAGGTTTGGAGGGGTCCGTGCCCCACACGACTATTTTCTCCAGGAAAATATGAAACTCGTATCCTTATTTTATGTCTACAATATATGTTCACATTTGCACTCACTTCGATTCACTTCTTGGGGCCGCGGTGGCTCAGTGGTAGAGCGTTCACCTCTAGTGCTTGGGGTCCCGGGTTCGATCCCAGCCCCCGCCAAGTGAACTTTGTGGTGGACAAACACCGTGTGCGTGGGTTTTCTCGGGGTTCTCCCGTTTCCTCCCACTTTCTTCATTCCACCATTTCATTCATTACTCATCATCACCGTCTCCTTTAGCCTAACCGGCATAAGCGTGGGACGTAAAACTTAAAGATTTCATTACGGTTTTTTTTTTCGATTCACTTCTGTTTGCCTTTCGAGTTCAACTTTCAAAATTTAGGGTGGGAGCTTTTGCCCCCTAAAACCGTTTTCCCGCAGAACTTAGAAAAACCCGTATTCGTTTACTTTTTGCGTATTGTCCATACACAAAGTTATGTTGCAATTTTCCATGTCCTTGACACACATCTGACATACTAGCACTTTTGATATTTTGTAATCAAACGTTAGGGAGGGTCCGTGCCGCACCCACTCCTTTTTTCCAGGAAAATAGCAAACCCATATTCCCTCATTTTATGTCTACAATGTCCGTGCACAATTTGATTCACTTCGGTTCACTTCTTTTTGCCTTCCCGGCGTAAACTTTCATAATTTTGTGTGAGAGCTTTTGCCCCTAAAACCGTTTTTCCGCAGAAAAACCCTTCTCCATTTTTTTTTTTTTTTTTTTGCGTATTGCCCGTACATAAAGTTTCATTTGAATTCTTCATGTCCTTTACAAAAATCTGATATACTGTTACTAGCACTTTTGATATTTCCTGAGCAAATGTTTTTTCAGAAAATACGGAACTAGAATTCCCACATTTTATTTTCACAATATGTGTGAAAAATTTCATTCACTTCGGTTCACTTCTTCTTGCTTTTTCGGCGTCAAATTTCAAACTTTTGGGGTGGGGTCATTTGGCCCCCCAAAACCGTTTTCCTGCAGAACATTAAGAAAACGTATTCTTTCATTTTTTGCCTATTGTTCATACACAAAGTTTCGTTGCAATTCTTCATGTCCTATACACACATTTGACATATTGCTACAAGAACTTTTATTTTTCGTGGTCAAATGTTTGGAGGGGTCCGTGCCCCACGCGGCCGTTTTTTCCAGGAAAATACGACATTCGTATCCTCATTTTACGTATTCAATATCTGTGAAAATTTTTATTGACTTCGGTTTACTTCTGCTTTTCAGGGGCCGCCGTGGCTCAGTAGTAGAGCATTCACCTCTGGTGCTTGGGGTCCTGGGTTCGATCCCGGCCCCCGCCAAGTGAACTTTGTGGTGGACAAACACCGTGTGCGTGGGTTTTCTAGGGGTTCTCCGTTTCCTCCCACTTTCTTCATTCCACCATTTCATTCATTACTCATCATCAACATCTGTCTCCTTTAGCCTAACCGGCATAACCGTGAGACGTAAAACTGAAAGATTTCATTTTTTCTTCTGCCTTTCGGGCATCAACTTCCAAAATTTTTGTGTGGGAATTTTTCCCTCTAAAACCGTTTTTCCGCGGAAAATAAAACGAAAACAATATTCATTTATTTTTTTGTCCACACATAAAGTTTCGTTGCAATTCTTCATGTCCTTTACACACATCTCAGATACGGTTACTAGCACTTTTGATATTTCGTGATCAAAGGTTTGGAGGGGTTAGTGCCCCACCGAACCGTTACTTCCAGAAAAATACTAAAACCGTATTCCCCCATTTTATATCTACAATATCTGTGCACAATTTCATTCACTTTGGTTCACTTCCTTTTGGCTTTCGGGCATCAACTTTCAAAATTTTGGGTTTGAGCTTTTTTCACTTAAAACGGTTTTTTTCACAGAAAATTTAAATAAATGATTTCCTTTATTTTTTGCGTATTGTCCATAGACGCAGTTTGATTAAATTCTTCATGTCCTTTACACACATCTGACATGCTGTTACCAGCACATTTGATTTTCCGTGCCACGTTCCGTGCCCCACCTAACCGTTTTTTCGAGGAAAATACGAAACTCGTATCCTCATGTTACGTTTGCAATATCTGCGCTTAATTTCGTTCACTTCGGTTCACTTCTTGCCTTTCGGACATCAAGTTTCAAAATTTTGGGTGGGAGCTTTTGCCCCTAAATCCGTTTTTCCGCAGAAAATTTAAAAATGCCGTATTCCTTTAGTTTTTGCGTTTTTTCAATACAAAATGTTCCGTTGCAATTATTCATGTCTTTTACACACTTCTGACATACTGTTACTAGCAGTTTTGATATTTCGTGATAAAAGGTTTGGAGGGGTCCGTGCCCCACCCAACCGTTTTTTCCAGGAAAATACGAAACTCGTATTCCCTCCTTTTACGTCTACAATATCTGTGCACAATTTTATTGACTTTGGTTCAGTTGTTCTTGCCTTTCGGGTGTCAACTTTCACAATATAGAGTGGGGCTTTTATATTAAAACTTACGTAACTTTATGTAACTTTTTCTTTTTTATGAGATTCTTTTTTTGGGAGGTGAGGAGAGAAATGTTTTCCTCTGATGTGTGTCTTTTGCCATTCATCTTTTTTGAACTGCTTAAGTAAGATCATTTTGTAACTTTTGATGTCATCCATTTCCGTCATGATAATATTATTGTCGTTTTTAACAATTTGTTTTATTCCCTCATTTGCAGTCTGCCACACTGATATATTTATTACAAAATTGAGGTTTGGTCCAGCGCCTTTCGAATTCGGAACCAACCCAACCGCCGAGCTTTTTGGGTTGCCTGCGATTGCAGGAAAACGAGAATTGCAGGTGGTAATGCACTTTTGGAGTCGTGTATACAATAAATACTTAGTGGCCTAGAAATCATGAATATTTAAATAAATAAGTATTATAAATATTATGACAATTATTAAAAATATTGGAAACTGAATTACAGATTATGAATAATACAAGAACTTTCTACTTATGGATTGGCCAACCTTACGGTTGGAGAAAAGTAGTGACGTATGTTATAATATGTGTACAAAGAATGCAAGGGTATTATTTATTTTTGATTTGGTGTATATATTGATATTGCATGAATAGAAAATAACCATTTAGTATTTCATAAGTTATACGTGTAAGCGTCTAAGCATAATCTTGTATGAAAATGTTAACAATGTGAAATTTATTTTATTTAAAAGTTGCAATTACATAATATTAAAAATCGTTTATTGCAGGGACTACTAACAAAATTTTACATTAATGCAGATCATTTGTCACCTGAAACAGACTCCAAATTTTCTTTTACTTTTAAAATACCCACTTGCGATAGTGGCATAAATAAAAGGTAATCTAATTTTAGTACATATTTAAATAATTTGTAGGTTATTTCATACGAATTCTTCAGTGTATTTTCAGTAAACGATAGGATTCTCCTGTCTATAAAGACTAACATAGAATTAATTTTCTGAATTGTAAGTTGGCTGGTTTACAATCAATCAGATTTTCAGTTGCAAAGAATAATTTGGATTAACTTTTAATTTTAAGTAAAACCTTTAAGTATTAGCATTTCTAAGGACATCTTTCCTAAGAGCTGCTAAAAAGGTGGCATTATATTAACCAATTTACATAATTTATTACACATTTGTTATTATTTTCAACACATGAAAAATTAGTTAGGAAATTATTGTGTAAACTTAGACACAATTTTAGAAAGTTTGGCCAATTTTAGGTCAAACTTAGCTACTATCTAAAGGCTGGTGTTCACAAATCTGCTGGTGGTTGTAACATTATTGTAACCAATTGTGAACCTTAAAAGAAGGTAGGAGCGATGCAGGTATAAGTGTGCTTTCCTATATTAAGAAGTATGAGCTCTCTGTCACATGCTTAATGCTACTGGACGTAGTTGCAGTACTCATGTAAACATAAACATAAAAATAGTCATAATCATAAACAGGATTGCACCATAGGGATTGTGTTCGTGGAGATGAGCCATCTACCGTAAGTTGTAGAAATTATCCATTTCCATTTTTAACGTTGACCACTATAGAGCAAAAATGGAAACAGCTAGAGAGAACTGGTTTCCTCCAATCAATTAAGTAATTCAACAATACGCTTTATTTCCATAATTAGCAATCTACTGAAACGGGAATTGATAGAGAGAAGCGGTTTCCTCCAATCAATTAAGTAATTCAACAATACGCTTCATTTCCATAATTAACAATCTACTAAAACGGGAATTGATAGAGAGAAGCGGTTTCCTCCAATCAATTAAGTAATTCAACAATACTAACATATGCCAACATATTGGACCGAGAATCCGGACGTTGACATATACAATTTTATCCACACACAACTCAATGTATTAATAACCATAATAGCATGGGGGCAATTTGAAGAGTTTTCTTATAATAAACTTAACCATTAAATTTTAGGTAGAGCAAATATTAGTTAAGATGGATGAATTAGATTGTAGAAATAAAAGTAGAGATATCAGATCAGAAATTTACCCAAATCTGGTGCTGAGGCCTTACGTTAAAATTTATAATAACTGTCATAATGAATTTTGAAGATAGGATAATAATTAAACGAATTTTGAGACAAGGTCGAATAATAAAGTGTGATATCAATTAGCAACCAGCATTGTACTCACTCAGACTTTGACGAGTGAAGATTTTAGAGATGTCGATCCTTCTAGTCTGACGGTCACTTCAGAACTCTCTTTAGTTCTCAACTCTTTTTCGTCCACCTACCTTTTCTTCCTTAGTTTTGGTAGCGTCATTTCTTCCGCTTACCATTACATTTTTAGACTTACTTCATAACGTGAAGTGGGAAGTGTTATTATTTCCTTGATACATTGCTACGTAACATATTTTTATATTTCCTATTTAGAAGAATGTTTTAACTAGACATAGTTTTAAATTATTATGAGACTTCCTTGATTTCTTTGCATGTGTGAATGACCTACAGCACCAGACTGGGGATTGAATTTTATTTACATTTAATATAACAAGGTTTACAAAATATTGAAACCAAAACCAATAAAATATTGATCGTCCTTCACCAAAATGCTTTAGTCACATTACATTCCTCCCCGCTTGGATATTCGGCATCTCCGATGTCGATATAAATATTTAAAAATCAAAGTAACACCAAACCATAAATTAATTGAATATATGTATATGACGTTTTGTTAAAATAAAAATCAGTTTGTGACAAGTTGAAATGAATGAGTTATAAAACACTGTTTAGTCCATGATAATCATATCAAAACATAGAAGGGAAGACGTTATGATTACGTTTGCATATTACAAGGTCAGTAATAAAGTCTCAAGAATATACATGCGTCCTTACAATGTCACATGTAAAAAAAAAAGAAAAATCTCCATACAGCAAAACAGAATATAGGTCAGTTTTATATTGTTTGTGTTCTGTGATGGAGTGAATTGTATTTGTTTTTAAGATTTGTTCGCTGATATATTGGTAAGTAATTATTTATATCATTATATAAAAACAGAATTCACTCGTTTTTTATATACACTGATTGTATGTTGTGTGAATTTTTTACTGATGTTCGCAACTGCACTACACTAAATAATTATGAATATATGTATATATGTGTATATAAGTAACATGAAGATAATCATAATTATATCCATCACCAAAACTATTCGTGAATTCACTCTCACTTTTCTTTTTACTAAAAATTAAATATGCACTAAAATCACCACACTATTTTATATATATATATATATATATATATATATATATATATATATATATATATATATATATATATATAGCATTTTCACTATTGATACCACATTATTTCACACATAATCACTTAGCACTGTTCACTTACACATATAGACTTGGGGAGAGGGGAAATCACACTAGGGGGGGTTCAGACGAGTATTTCCTGGTTCATCCTATTTCCAGTGGATATGGCAGGAATCCAAATGTGTCCTCTTCCGTTGTACTTGTTGAAATTTTTAGTGTCCATGGAAAATATATTGATGGAATTTAGTAGTTAATATCGTCTTGATGTAAAGAATGATTATTTATTAGCATTTGGTATGTCGATATAGCCGTCTCGAATATATTCTTTAAAGTGAATGGTTGGTGATTTGTAATTTCAAAACTGTGGGGGTGTCTTAGAGTACATGCATGCTGGTTTGATTGACACGACACAAATTCGACTTAAGAAGAAATATTTGAAGTATAGTTGGAATAAGTAATTATGTAATTTAACCCATGAACGGGGAGAGAGATATCATCTGAAGAGAAATTAGGAATGTTTTGATTTTGTTCATTTTCAGTAGTAGATATCATCATATACAGGGTCTAGTTGAGGTAAAGATGGGATTTGAATAGAACAAATTTTCTGCTGTGGCTGTTGAATTACATTTTCTGAAGATTTTCTGCATTGAAAGTAAATAAAAATGGCTAGCATAAGGAGAATTAAGATAGAAATGATAGTGAATATAATTATATAGAATATGGCGAAGTTCATGTTGATTATTTGCCTATAAAGGAAAACAGAAGAAAATACTATATAATTTTAGTATGGGAGTTTAATGAATAGATTTATAATTACATAAGACACAATATATATTTGTTTCATATGCGCATACACACTTCCAAAAATTCGCTTTGCGAATACCTTTTTGTGTATCACTTTTTTTTTGTCCAGTTTGATGTCTTCGTCTCGCTTTGCAAGAAATTGATATTCAAAACTGGAATTTTTCTTTAAAAAAAAATAATAGTCTGTCTTTGGATTTGCGTTGCAAATCATGTTATGACTATTATTTGATTACTTCAGTGATATATAACTTAGGTTTCTATCATCATGTTGCAATAATATTTTTCGTATAAGGAAACCTTTCACACACTATTCGTTTGCACGTGCTTAAAATCATTTAAAGTTTCTTCATTATGTAAATGTAATTTCGTATTTATATTCGATAACTCCCTATTAATTTTAAATAATTTTATAGATAAAAATATGATAATGAGAGGTGACAGTACAGCACTTGTAATAGATATTATTAATAGCAATGACATTGGGTCATTAGAAATTTGTAAAGGTGGAGTGTAGGCATTTGCAGTTATATTTTCTATTTGCTGCGCTAAAGATTCCAACTTATTCGAAAAAGTATCCATATGAGGAGAAAACGAAATAATAGGTTGTGTACTTTACTAATACAGAAAAATATAACATTAATTAATCTAAAATGCAATATGTATATATATAATATCAGTTTTAGCTAATGTCTCTAACGAAAATTTTATTCTGGGGGGAAGTGGGAGGAGATTCCGAATCGATATGACGTCCTATTCTACCCCAAAGATAGATGAAAGAGACAACACAATGTTAGAAGAGTACTAAATCGTATTCAATGTTCGAAAAATGAAGGTTTGAACTACATTTCTGCAGCTCGATTTTGCAGGTTTTAGCTTAAGATTTGGTTGAGTTTTAGGAGAGCTCCTTATACTCGCTCACCCACAAAGAATACTATTTAGTACAAATAGACTACACCAACATATAACCTCACTTAAACCGTATTTACAGAGGGGAAAAGGGAATGAAATAAAAAGTATTCTAATTTACTCTTTTCTTTCATGAATTTCACTAATTATGTTATTTAAATTATTTTGATAATTTAGATATAGACTTCTTCTTGCACAATTAAGCTGTGTTTCACTGGTTGCATGTTTCCAAGGATGACGTTTGTCTCTTCTTGTCCTTTGTTCGCATTTTCATTTGCTGTTGAAGATTGCAGCGGCTTTAATCGACGTACTTCTATCTCATCTTGGATATCAGCTCCTTTTGCATTTTTAAAAGAAAACAGATATTTGTTTGAGCTGGGCAAACGTGATAGTATCACACCTTGCTTGTCATAACGGAAATCAAATGCTGCTGGTATTCCTTGATGTCTTGTCACATTTTGAATGAGGACCTTTTGTCCAGGGTGAAATTGTGTTTGCGCATGATGGTCTTCGTACTTCTCCAATTGCTTGAGATAACTTTTATACATATTCTGATACGCATCATCTCTAGCGAGACGCATCGTTTCCATCCGTTCGACATTTTCTTCCTCTTGAATTGGAGTATTAAATTGGAGATCAAAAACAATCTTTGCTTCAAATCCATGGAGCAAGTAGAAACTCGAATATTTAGTAGTTTGATTCTTCAAATTATTTAATCCAAACACAATTTGCGGTAACATGATGTCCCAATTATTTCCAGTTGATTTGATGTAGTGACGTAACGCTCTTTGAATTGTGTCACTTGTTTTCTCAGCCAAATTGAGAGAATAATGTGAATTAACTGGAATGAATTTCAATTCTATTCCTAATAATTTCGCTAATTCTGACATGATCTTAGATTTATGAGATGGAAGACGGTCTAGTATTAAAGATGATGGTGCCCCGTACTTTAAGATGGGTTTATTATAAATAGCAGTCGCAATAGTGTCTCCCGTTAAATCCGGTATGCTTTCAGTTATGACATATCTTGTACACGCATCACACATAATTAAAATATACTTGTGACGATATGTAGAAGATGTTGGAAAGGGGCCGCATTGATCAATTGTGACTACTGAAAATGGGGCCGCTTTTGGAAATATTTGAGGTTTAATAGTAGCTACTTGGCTTCCTCTTTTATTCACTTGACAAGAAACACATTGTCTAATTTTCTGACGAAAGTAATTGCGCATGTGTGGAAAATACACCTTTTGTAGCGCTAATTGATATGTACGATTCTGGCCTGCATGCGCTGCGGCTGACTCATGAGAGTGCAATAAGTTAAAAATTTCATCTCTCATTTTGAATGGAATACACAATAAATGCTTCGTGACATTTCCAAATCTATGTGCACGGTATAACTTTCCATCAATTAATTGAAATGCTCTAGCTTGCCGTTCGAGCCTGTAGTCTTCTCCTTGCTTATTTTCCTGTAAGCATCTGTGTATGGGTCCAAAATAAGGGTCCGTCTTCTGCATTTTTTCAATGTTTTCGGGTGCTCGGAAATTTACTAAACATCTCTCTTGGTCCAAATCTTCTAATAACGGGTCTCCCGGTTGTGGGGGAACAACCGAAATGCGACTCATCGAGTCTACAGGGTTATTCTCACTGCGGACATGAACAGGGGTAAAATCATACTCCGACAAAATTAAACTCCAACGAAGTAGTTTGGGCGGTAGATTAGCTGCTGTCTTGAGGTAGACTAATGCTCGGTTGTCTATTTTCAAATAAAAATGCCTTCCTATTAAATAATATTTAAATGCCTTTACTGCGGCTAATACGGCTAGCAATTCCTGTTCTATTGTTGAAAGTTTCTGTTCTGCTGGTGTCAAAAGCCTCGAGTAATAACCAATGGGAGTCTAATCTTGTAATTTTCCGTCCGTACACTGCGTACACATTGCAGAAATTCCGATTTTGGATGCATCTGTCCATAAACACAAAGGTTTGTCTGGTCGGTAAGGAGCTAGTATTGGTGTTTCTAAAATTTTCTTCTTTAATGTCTCAAATGCCTGTTGGTGAGTAGAGTCCCAACTAAATTTCACGCCCTTTTTTAATAACTTTTGTAAATTTTGTACTACTTCCGCGTAATTAGGTAAAAATTTTCTTACAAAATTGCACAAACCGAGAAACGATCTAACGTTCTTCGTTGATTTTGGAACAGGATAAGTTTCAATTGCTTTTAACAGCCAATCTGAGATTTGGTAGCCGTAACGCGACACTTTGTGTCCGAGCGCTAAAATTTCTTGAAATAAAAATTGAGATTTTTCTACTGAAATTCTAAGTCCTGATTTTCTAAGACGTTTAAATAAATCTCTTAAAATCTCAATAATTTGTTCCTGTGAGTTGGAAAAAATGTACAAATCGTCTACATAACAGGCTATGTTTTCTGGATGGAGGTTGGCCAACACCATAGACATGAATCTATTGTACACAGCACCACTATTTACAAATCCTTGGAGAGTAACACAATACTGAAATGTCCCAAGTGACGGTAGAGAAAAGGCAAAATATGGACGAGAATCTGGTGTTAATTCTATATTAAAGTATGCCGAAGTTACGTCCAAATTTACATACCAAACATGTCCAGCCATGGAAGAAATTATATCATGTATAGGTGGTAAAGCCAAGGAATGATGAACCACTTTCGAATTCAACAGTCGCATATCAGCTATTTTTCTCAGCTTTCCCGATGGTTTTCTCAAAAATAACACTGGCGAATTAAAAGGAGAATTAGACCTTTCCACAACACGTTGCTGAATTAAAGTATTCATGTATTCACGTACTTCTGATTGCAAGGCTTTCGGAATTTGATATTGTTTACGAGAGGTAGGTAACTCTGACTTTAGTTGGACCCTGTATTGATATCCTCTCGCACGGCCTAAATTATTTGGATTCCAGGTAATAATATCGGCAAATTCCCAACATAAATCTATTACTTTTTGTTTATATTCCGGACTAGCTTTCTCTCCTATTTTCAATTTTGAAGCATCAAATAACCTTTGACCTTCTTCCAAAAATTCATCATTTATGTAATCGTATTCTTCTAATGCGGTAATAACATCTGTCGGTTGAATATATACGTCTTCTGCCTTACCAACTACAAGATTAGTATTCAATACTACCTTATGTGCTAATGGATTTATTATTTCAATAACTGGAGACTTATCTGACACAAGAGCTCTCGGAATTAAAATTCCTAACCTTTCCGGTAATTCCTGATTCGGTTCAAGAACAAATTCTTTATGTGACCTAGATTGTTTTAATGTAAGTGGTACGATAACCTTAGATCTCGCTGGTAACATAGATCTTTTCTTTACAACAAATTTAGGTGCAAGAGCTTCCTCAACCAAAAAGAATACGAAATTCGACACATTATGCTCCTTATATACATCAATTTCTGCATTCTTGGGTGGTAATCCAAACCTAGTTAACGTTAAAAGATTCTTTCCTAGACACAAGTTAGCTTGGTGAAATATTAAGAAATCGTTTCCTATTAACACTTTCGGTTTAAAATGTTCCAAGACACGAAACTTGTGGTGAAAAGTCCTTCCATTAATGCAAAAACGAACAATTGCCATATATTTTATAATTACGGGGTTCTGAGATACACCCGACACTTTAGTCTGTGTTTCAATAAGTGTTACATTTCTGGGCAGCAATGATTTTTCTATTATACTGATAGTAGAAGCAGAATCAGCAATAGCATTAACTGTCTTAGAATTTACGTCTATAGGAAACTTAGCTATTTCGTTTTCTATATTTAAAGGGACTTGAATGAATTCCTTTTTCGATTTTCTAGCATTTTTACGCCATTCGTTATATGTGACTAGATTATCTTTCTGTTGATGGTTTTGATTATTAGGCTGTACTTTGTTATTCTCCGAACATGCACCTCCGTCATGCACGGATGAACTCAGTTTAAACCTTGCGTTTGAGATGCATTTGCGTTGGAACCCTGCATATTTTGATAAGTAGGAACTACATATTGGGGAAAGCTTTGTTGTACTGGTACCATATGTGGAATGCACAGATTTCCCTGTGACATACAATTTGGGTCATTAACTACTGGTAATTGCCAAGTTTGATACATCTGGGGTACAAATGACCGTTGTGGGTAGTAATTATTTCGACCTCTACTTTTAAAATTATTTTTACCCCTAAAAACTTTGCCTCTATATGAACCTGTTCCAACACTATTTTGTGACTGATAATTATTTTGCCTATAATTTCTCGAATTTCCTCTGAAATTTCCACGAAAATTTCCTCTATGGAAACCTCTGTTGTTCTGATTAAAATTTTGTTTAGCAGAATTATTTCCCTGTGTTATCTGGACATTAGTTTCCTCACATTGTTTTTGTGTATCCTCAAAATTTTCCATTTTCAACGTTAATTGTTCTAGTTGTTTCTGAACATTCTCCATTGCCTGCGAGATTTTGTCATGTTCTTTGTTATTCCGTTCCGATCCACTAGTTTCAAATTTATTATCGTCCTGTTTAGTCACTTTCGCAACCTGCGAACTAGATCTTATATTAGTACGCGATCTCCTATTTTGACGCAAAACTATATTATCTTCATCTTCATCTGACTCGGATAATTCGGCCTCACTTGATTCTGATGATGTTTCAGAATCCGACGACATATATTTAAGCAATTTTCCCAATTTACGCAACTCCTTTTTCATTGATGAATTTAGTATAGCATGAAGCTCGTGTTTCTTCCTATTTTTCACCCTATACCTATTCGTTTTGAGATTATTCAAGGCTTGAATAAACTCATCCAATGAATTAAATTGCTGCACACCTACTCTTTCTAAAAAGTATGGCCTCAAACCGTTTGTCGAAATAGAAATAATCTGAGCTTCCGTTAATGTAGGTGCTCCTTTCTCAATTAGTCCTAATACATCGTATATGTAACTCTGTACCGACTCGTGTTTCTTTTCAACTCTGTTTTGAATTTTGGCAAAAATATCTACAATCTCTTTCGGTGTTTTAAAACACTTTTTTACTTCTTCCTTAAATGTGTCATATGACTTAGAATTTAACTGCTTTCTATTTATAAAAACACGTAATCTTTCTTTATCTTTTCCTGAAAAACACGTAATTACTAAATCTTTAGCCTCATCCGGGGATAATTTGTTTAGCTTTATAGTATCGTCAAATGCAGAAAAGAATTGCTGAATAGTCATTTCTTTCGGATCATATTTAGGAAAAGGAAAAGCATTGCTATACACATTTACAATAGGTCGTGAATTTTGGTTGGGTGTTCCAGACTGAGAATTAGATTGAGAAACATTATGGGAGGGAGATAGAGGGGTCGCCATGTCTGATCTTAATTTCACCCTACGTCTGCTCATAAGTTTTATAAGAATAATATTTAATTCTTGAACGTGATTTCTGTACTGAAACTAACTTCGTTTTTCAAGATAACCTTCGCACACGCTATTGTCTACATAAGCATTTCCTGTTACAATGCACTGCAATACGATATCCTAAGAATGCCTGACATATGAAAAACAACTCAAACATGAACGCAAAACGTATCTATATGTATATGTAATATTTCTTTGTTGTAAGTTACCACAGAATTCTCTATAGGAAATGGTATGCACATATTCAAACATATATATCAGCACTATCCCGGATAATAACAAATCTGATATCCCATGTAATTTTTCTCTGCATGATTTAATTCCTTACTCATATGTGTGTGGCTTCGGGATCTATATCTATATTTTAAACGGAAAATTGTTCTATAACGTGTTTCTAACACGGGCGCTAGCCACAAAATTCGGCGCTTATTCCACCATAACATATGCCAACATATTGGACCGAGAATCCGGACATTGACATATACAATTTTATCCACACACAACTCAATGTATTAATAACCATAATAGCATGGGGGCAATTTGAAGAGTTTTCTTATAATAAACTTAACCATTAAATTTTAGGTAGAGCAAATATTAGTTAAGATGGATGAATTAGATTGTAGAAATAAAAGTAGAGATATCAGATCAGAAAATTAACCAAATCTGGTGCTGAGGCCTTACGTTAAAATTTATAATAGCTGTCATAATGTATTTTGAAGATAGGATAATAATTAAACGAATTTTGAGACAAGGTGGAATAATAAAGTGTGATATCAATTAGCAACCAGCATTGTACTCACCCAGACTTTGACGAGTGAAGATTTTAGAGATGTCGATCCTTCTAGTCTGACGGTCACTTCAGAACTCTCTTTAGTTCTCAACTCTTTTTCGTCCACCTACCTTTTCTTCCTTAGTTTTGGTAGCGTCATTTCTTCCGCTTACCATTACATTTTTAGACTTACTTCATAACGTGAAGTGGGAAGTGTTATTATTTCCTTGATATATTGCTACGTAACATATTTTTATATTTCCTATTTAGAAGAATGTTTTAACTAGACATAGTTTTAAATTATTATGAGACTTCCTTGATTTCTTTGCATGTGTGAATGACCTACAGCACCAGACTGGGGATTGAATTTTATTTACATTTAATATAACAAGGTTTACAAAATATTGAAGCCAAAACTAATAAAATATTGATCGCCCTTCACCAAAATGCTTTAGTCACATTACAATACGCTTCATTTCCATAATTAACAATCTACAAAAACGGGAATTGATAGAAACCTACAACAACTTCCGTTTTCAATATTGATCTACACACAGCTAAATCCATAAGATATAGCATTAAGTGATTTATTTTCTTAAAAATCAATTTATTGTTCTAACAATGCTGGCGTGCGTGTGTAAAGTCGGGTAAGTCAGAAAAACACTAATTGAGAAAAATAAATTTGAAAGTTTGAAAATCGCTGTAAATCCCTAAATGAGGCCATAGTAATTTTATTTATTTTTATTGTTATTTTAATACAAGAATAACGATTTTACACGTACATCTCAGCAACTTGAAAGTTATTTTGGATTTTAGACAATACTTGAAAAATATACTTCAGTTCAAGCTTGGACTTGTCCGACTTTACACAAAAAATAATATGACTTGTCGTACTTTACACAAGACTTGAGGCAACTTTACGGAATATAATTTATGATTTTGTTTGTTATCGCTTTACTTAAGTATATTTCAATGACATTAAGTACATAGTTGTATGTGTTTCATACAAATTTACTTGAAACAACACTCAAAAGAATACTAAAACAAAAAAGAAATAAAAACACTTTATAATACTTGACTGACTGAATTCTTTGCAATCAGTTTTATTATGGGTTCATCTTTTAAAATATGAATTGTCGATCTATATGTTGCTGCAAACTTGTTTCTATTTTGACATCTGTAAAATATGTTCTTAAATGATTAAATTACCATTCTGCATTCCTCTATTCCTTGCAAAATTCGGAACTTCTTTGGTAATATAACACAAACTTGAAACAAAAATAATGCACTGAAGCTTTATCGTCACTGAACACATGAATAATATCAACAAACACTATGCTTCACGAAAAAGCTGCACATCATGTTTAAGACTTATCTCAATATTACTAAAATGACACTTGTAGGCTCCTAGTCTTCTAATATGAAAAATATACTAAATTTCTTACACTTATTATTTCGTCTCACTGTATATCTCTAGCATTTGCAAAATAGGCACTTTCTGCTACATATAGCACAGGAACTTGGAGGCATAATGCACAACTACAAAATAATCACTTCTGCAACACACAATGCGTAATGAAAACTAATATAAATAAAAAGAGTAAAATGGACATACACTATTTGGATAAAAGATCAACCACATTTCACAGCACAACACAATATCACCACACTGACACTTGGCTTAAGGAATATAGTCTTCCATGTCTTCATCTTCAACCACATCAGGCAAAGTGTTGCGGACATTTGTGCTTGTTTTCAGATTCCTATAGAATTGCAAAAAAGTCTCGGAGATGAATGGCAAAAGATCAAGTAGATCCCTCTTCTTTTCCACCGATATAGGATTTGGTCCATTGTAGCAAACCTTTGGTACAAGCTTTCTTGACTGTCTCCCTCTCCTCCTGAAGCTGATCTTTCTGAAAATTCCGTCCTTGTCCAGATGTGTTTTAAAAGAAAAGCTTCCAGGATTCTGCTGATCGTAACGAAGCCACTGAATGTCTCTCCAAACGATCCGTTCTCCTTCCATGTCAGTTTTTCGTAAAATTAAATCCTGTTTCAGTAGTGATGAGAAGTCAAGGAAGTCTGCAGTTGACATTTCTGTAACAAGGAATGATGTTTTCCTGCCTGTAACACGAACTAATTGGGCTCAATCATGTGGATGATGTATTGGAAGTCCATACTTCTTCTTTTTTTTTTCAATTAAGCTGTGGTCTCCATCACTTTCCATATGAGTGTGACCAGGGATTAAAAATTTATGGTCGATGGATAATATATTTGGATTGTTTTGGATAGCGACCATGCACATCACAGCCATATGGCTATTTTTGTTTTGTCCTTGGCAAGAATCAGAGTACATTATTACATGACGTACATTAGGTTCTAGTCCCATTAAATACTTGTAGATACAGGAAGCAATTTAGTTGGCTCCTCTTGCAGCCTGCCCTTCATGCCACATGAAACAATGCGCTTGTTGCGTTTTACAATTATGAACTGTTAGGTTGTAAGTCCAAAGATGCCTCTTATAGAATGCAATAGAGTTAGTAACAACTGGTGTCGGAAGGCAATGCTGAAGATCGAAAGTGAGGGTAAGAGTATCTGGATTGTTCCTTGATATTTCCTTATCTCTTCTTTTTTCTTCGTATGCCAAATCTGCCTTTTCAGTGTGTTTTTCCCATTCTTCTTTCATCATTAATCTATCGTTACCTTCGGACAGTTTCATTCTCATTTGAAATTTGTCACATACATGGCATGTATCAGTTTTATTTGTCTTAATAGCTATGTTAAATTCATGAAAAATAAACTCATAAATTCTACGACTCACGGGATTCTCTGGACATTGTTTTGTGTATTCCCTGTATAGATCTAACAAAGTAAAATGATTTGGTAAATACATTTTGTCAGATTTTTTCCGAGTATAGTGACTCTCGTAAGTTGGTATAGAGAGAATATGTTTTCTAACTGCTTCTGTTGTCTGATCTGGCTATTTAGAAACTGCTGAATGTTTCCCTCTCATGTCCTGGTCTGGAGTTCCAGATAATTGTGACCGTTTCTTTTGAATAACTGTTTCAATGAAAGCCTTTGTTTCACCGAATGTTTTTATAAAACACGATTTACAAATTCCCTCAAATTTTCCATTTATACTTAAATTGTATTTTACAGTTATCTGTCTAAATCGGTGTTTATCAGGATCATTTGTCCGTATTCTTGTATTAGCCTTATCTTGAATATCGATCAAACTGGAAATGTACAGAACCCGTTTGTCGAAGCTTCCCATATTCCAATAGTCTTTGTGTAGTTCCACTCTGTATTCGTCTTTTATTCTTTCACTACACTTCATTCTGCATGTTCCTAGCGGTTGCATAACTTTTTCCTTCACCACTTTTTCTGATTTTGTTGTGTATTGTTTTCCTGTGTTTCGGGCTTCTTTTCTTTGTTGCCGTACTTCTCTTGTATCACCTTTGCTTCCTCTCTTTTCTATCCCTTCATGAACTGATTCGTTTGTTTCTTTCTCAATACTAATATCTTGACGTTGGCTGAAGAGATCTTGATCACGTGTTACATCTTGATTAGAAGTACTGGGTAGATGTTCGTGTGGTTCTCCAAAAATCTTAAAGGATTCCTTATAGCGTATTTCTTTCTCTCTCACCATAACTGTACTATTGTCTTCTATTTCGATGTTTTAGCAAACTGACGTTTAACCTTTTTTCTTCTCTTTTATTCCACCACTTTTCTTTTCTCTCGTTATTACCTTCCTATCATCCACGTTTTCATCTAAATCCGAAAGTGTTTCTGAATAGTCGTTTGGGTTAAAAAGAGGATCTTTATCGCTATCATCAGAACAGTCAATTATTTGCCTTAAGTTATCTGATTGCTGAATGTCATCAAGTGAGTCTTCCATTTTGCGTTTTTTAGCTAACGCAACAATCATCTTATTCCTGGAAAGCATTTCTAACAACTGCTGCTGTGGAGTGTGCTATTAATTTCACGTAGAGAAGGAAATAGGTAAAATTTCCGACCGTAGTCATATTAGTGATTAAATAACGTTTCGAATGAAAGATTTCTATTGTATTGGCGGCGGTTTATTAGAAATTCTTGAAGCTAGAATTTCCTTTTCAGCTTTGCCTTTCAAAAGCTAGCTTTAAAAAAGGAAACAAAACATATAAAGGAACCGACATTTTATTTTGAGCTTTCCTTTTATTTTCAATCTAAAGAAACTACACGAAGCTATTGTTGTGTTATAACTATTATTGTTTTCGGCTTGTAACACGAGTATATCCCTCGCACCACCTGCAAGCATAGTAGAATACTCTTATATACAGACACTACTAAAATATTTTTTCAAGGACAGCAGGAATAATATCAAGTTTCATACAGCATATCGATGCAACTTAACCGTATTTGGACACTCAGTATACCACAAAATCAGGTGTAAAATCGGACAAGTCATTCAATCTTGACTTAACCTACTACGCACATAAAGTAAGAATAGTTCAAAGTCAGACAAGTCACGTTTTTCTGACTCAACCGTCTTTACACACGCAAAACATTAACTTTGGCCATTTGTCTGATTATGCACACTTCCATATCTCTTTTAAATATGAAGTTATGACTTAGCCGACTAGACACAAAGATGCAGAATTTTTTTTTTACACAAGACCTTGCAAAAATCTCAATTTCTGATTTTTTTGACTTAACCGACTTTACACACGCACGCCAGAATGGGTACCCGATCTTCTCTCTTAATGGTCTATTCTAACTAGGAGTGTCAGAAATCGTGCACGTTTGGCTTGAACGTTGGTCTCTAAACAGTGAAAACGGTAATATATAGAGAAAAGCGGTTTTCTGCAATCGATTAAACCTCCCAAGTTTATGTCCCATCCAAACTATGATTTCATTACTGAAACTGGAAATGACTGAAAACAGCTATCACTTCTGGTTCCAACACTCATTCAGAATTTTTCATGCCTTATCAACCAAATTCCTGCACGTAGTATACACTTGTCACTACTACTTATTGGGAGATGCAATATTTTCTTCCGCTGAAGAACATTTTATTTTTGTGTAACAGTAATCAAAATTATCAAAACCGTTTTAGTAAAACAAAGCAATTAGGAGATTTAACAATTAAAAAAAACTTAAATAACACCCACAAGGGAAGGATAACTTTCTAATAACTTTTAAGACCAACGATACAACATTACTCATATTTTCGACACAATATTTTTGTGGAATTCGAATTATAGATGAAACTTTGGTGCTATCCTACTTTAGAGGAACATAATTATATTCAGGAGATTTTTACTTCTTTTAGTATGAGGTATACTCTCTTACTGTCTTAGAAAGCGTTTCTTAATAGAAGAATAGCGTTACTGGGTGCAGATTGATTTTAGGAACTCTGAGTTTAAAATACGATCTAACATAAAAACACCAACCAATTTGCCATAGGTGGCTACTAAAAGGCGCGAATCCTAACTGAACCAGAGCATAGCTGCAATAGAAGACCATGTGTGGTAACACGGGATTGCGTCCGTAGGTAGTTAGCGGCGTTGGATATATGCATAAACGAGGCTAGTGAAAAACACAACACTTAAGTATTTCATAAAAGCACATGCCTTGCTAGTTGAACAGCTTTGAGAAACTTGTATGGTCACTTTATACATTGCTTTGCCACAGTCTTCACTTCATCGTGCATTCTTTACGAAGTACTAGGTGGTAGAAAGCACTCTTTATTTTTCGTATTTGTACCTTGTTATATATGTTAGAAGTATGATACAAATATATGTTGATTACTTATAAATCTGGTTTTGAAATCAAGTAATGCATTAATTCTGTATATTTTACACATTTATGCTAACTCAAAAATAGGATAGCATCAAAAATTAACTTTTTTAATGTGAAATTGCATTCCCATCCGAAGATGGTTGCGCTGTAGAAGGTAAAGTGTTCTCAGGAGCCATCAGCATTCATTGGTGGTTTCATTGTAGACATTAGTATCAGGATTTATTGATTGATTGATATGTTTATCTTATTAGGCATACAGAAGGTGACCAGAACATGCTGTGTAATGTATACGACGAAATGAAGAGCAGGTAAGAGAACACAAGGGTATAAGACATTAGGTGCGACGATAGTATTTATCTTCTGCTCTGGGGCTACTACTTATACACTTGGAGCTCTGTTAGTTAGAAAACAAAGGAGTGCATTCATGAAAGGAGTGGACTTATCAGGTTCATTGATAGCAAGAAAGTGATCTAAGACAATATGCATAACGTGGTAGAGGTGAAGTATGGTCTAACAGTTGATGGAGAATAGGATAAGCGACTTTCATTCGGCGTAGAATATAACGAGAGTGAAGAATGTAAAGCTGTAGTAAGATTGTTACTACAAATGCGCGACGGTAGACCTCTTGTTTTGGCGTTCGTTGTGATAAGGACTAAACAAGGTGTCAGACATGGCTGTATTTTATGTCTTTCACTACTTGTAGTTTATCATAAAACGTAACGGCGAACCTTGTAAAATGCAAAGTGTCTGGATTTCGTGCTAAGCAGTACTTGTTTCGTTTTAGCACAGCTAACGTCATTTCAGGTTTCGATAGATTTAAATTTCCATTTTAGACATCAACTGACAAATTTATCAATTCCTGGTCGTACTCTGCGCTTTTTCGATCTACAGAAAAACATAAAAAGATGTACGTCGTGTTATAAGCAAACTGCTATAGGATACAGGGGTAACGTATTATCTAGGGGTAACGTATTAATAATACATCCCAAATTTCTATTAAAATATTGAAAATTTGAATTGTATAGTTCAAACAATAGAAGTTAGACTGTATATTTTGTTACTTCTGTTTGCCCAAACTAATTACTGGAAATTAAATGACTTCGTCATCTCTGATTTACGAAAGTAATTTCTCTGTCTTTTAAAATGAAAATTACGAGTTATCCAGAAATAGGTATATACATATTTGTAAAATTTACAGTAGACATATAGAGGAATATAAGGATAATCAAATATATATATGGGAATGTTAGCTGAGAGCTCTTTCGTAGCTAATCGGTTGCCATACGCGTCTTTGGCGTTTGAGACCCGGGTTCGATTAACGGCGGGAGCTTATGTGGTTTGGATTCCACGTTAATCAGTAGGTCCCATCTCATATAGCCTCGCTGCTGAAAAGGACGTTAAACCCAAAATCCACTCAACTGAACTCGCTTTCGACGCTCTACTTCTTAGCATACTCACCAGCTTTGCCCAACCGTGACTAGTTTAGACAGAATTTGCGCTTTTTTGAGCATTTGTGCTGTTAGCACTTATCATAGGTTGGTTCGTTTTTTAAACTGTCATTTTTACGGCTTATGTTTTCATGACATACGTGTTGCTAAAATTATATCCCTCTAAAGTTTATCTGCACCCATGAATGCAACTCACCTCATAAGGAACAATTTATAAGTCACTGTTAATTAATTTCCTGAATAAATAAGGCATAATTCATGAATTGAGGAATTGATACCTAGACTAGAATAGTACGAAAATTTTACGTTCTCTTTGCTTACTTCATAAAAAATATGAACTATTTTATTATTGAAATTTTATTATTTTTATTATTTCAAAGCTTTACTGGAAGACTAATCGAAAAACCACCATTAGGAAGACCTAGTCGCAGATGGAATGACAATATTAAGATAGATCTCACAGAGATTGGAATACAAAGTAGAAACTGGATGCAGTTAGCTAAGGATAGAAGTCAGTGGAGAGCTTTTGTGAACGCGGCATTGAGCCTCCGGTTTCCATAGGCCAAAGAGTTAGTTAGTTCGTTATCTAGAGATACGTTGGTCATATTTCGATGCGATTTTCCTTAATGGAACGAGCTATATCCATGGAAGGTCCATAGGTCTAAGAAAGTTGTAAGATGTTATAATTAATTTAAAGAGAATCCTATAGCATATAATGAGATGAGAAGCCTACCCTAAAATATATTGCAACCAGAAATTGAACAAACTTAAGATATTTGCATATACCAGAGGTGTAAGAACACTCTTCAGCCAGAGTTTTTCAAAGGATTTAACACTGGTGATTGTTTGGTGGTTCTGTGGCCAACATTAAATTAATTGGCAGGTTCAGAAATATTATATGAATTACAAAAACAACCAAAGAAAAATAGGCTACTTACAAACCTAAAGAACTCTCCGTAATATATTCTAATTAAAAGTCGTATCATTCAGTTAATTTACGAGAAATACGTCTATATAAGGTTCAGTGTGAATCCAAAAACTCAAATTATAGCATTTATAACATGATTAACTGTACGATATTACATTTTACAATCAATAGGTATTTTTTTCCGAAAAGGAATATCATTAACTAACAATAACTTCAATAAACTTCTTTGGCATCAGCCTTACAGTTGAATGTTAATTAAAGAATGTCTAATATGAATATTCTTTTTCAAATGTTGAATAACTTAATATACTATGGATAAACAGAATAACAATTAACTCACCAATAATTCCAATAAGAAAGAATCAATTTGATTTGCACAATTATATATCTCTCCTTCGGTAATTCTACTAGTAATCCATGTACAAACATGCTCGTATTGACAACTATCATTTGAATACTAATTTGAAATACATATTTATTTAAAAATTCCAAACTCTTCTCACATTCACAGCAAAGCATTGTATTCCAATGGGGCTACTGAGACTTCGTCTTTAAGTTATAGCCTGAAAAACTTTGGAAATAGTTTTGCTAATGAAAAAGTTCTATTAGAAGAAAAAGCACAAGTAATATGTGCATAAAAAGTATTGTCACCACTAGGACATAAACAACAACACTTACGATCTGAAATTTAACAATGTATTTTGCTAAACAAACGTTACATAAATAAATAACAATTTCCTCCGAGAAAATAAAATTGCATACTTTCTAGTGTGATAGAAATTCGTTATTCTTTACGATTTTCTCGAAGTTCACGCTTCCGAGTTTAACTTTCAATCATGTTATTCCGTTTAGCTCCACGAGATCTTCGATATATGTCCAGAAAATAATATCTGATAAGACAGAAATGTTCGCCCCAGATGCATCATTTCCAAGGCGCAAGAAAAATTTAAGATAACTGTTAAAATATAATAGTCGCCGTCTGCTACCACACATTTTTGATATTGATTAACCAACGACAGGATTTAGTGACGAAAAATGTTTGAATTTTCCGATCCGAAGAAGTTCTCAAAAAGACGTTGTACCGCCCGTTTATCAGGGAAGATTTCCTCCTCCCAAAATGTAATGGAAATACCTTGAAAGGTAGTAACCAGTGGGATATATATATGCGTGTGTGTGTGTGTGAGTTCAGCACTATAACTAATCATCTGCATTTGTGGTTTCCTCTCACCTGGGAAACAGATGATATTCTCATCTACCTTAAAACACCATATTAGCAACATTATTATGTGGGTGTTGGATTTTGAAAATCGTCATGGACGTCGATCATTATGCAACAACAATTTTTACGTTCGTTTATGATTTTCATTCCTGGTTCGTTTCTCATCTTGTCACAATTCGATACCGGAAACTTTCTCAGTTATCCCTTATATTTATAGAAGTGCACATCTTTGGACAATGAATCTTGTTGTCCAATGTTAACATATCATTCACCCAAGAGTACAAATTTTTCATCTTATCGTGAACAAATGACATTCATATGGCGTACGCCTTAAATCGTATGTAATTCCACGAAAACTTTTCCGAGGGTCCGCCTCCATAGAGTTGGTCTATAATAACAGGAATCCTCTTCCACTGCTGTACCACAGGAATAAAATTGGACAAAGCAATGGTAATGATAAATTCATTCACCGTTCGAGGCCTAAATGTATTTTCCCGGTTGCTGAGTAGAGTGTTCCAGTTTCAACTCGTAATGAACAATCACTCACAAATTGTTTGTTCTAGGGTTTCTCAACCTGGGGTTCGCGAGAAGATTTCATGGGAGTCGGGAAGATAAGCAGAAGAGATAAATATAATTAGGGCCTAATACCGGAAAATGTTTCTAAAAATTATTTTGAATTTTCTCCTGATAGGCATATTCTTATTTTCTTACATACTCTTGAGAACAACAAACAATATGTCTACTAAACATTTTCAACAGGTGCATAGTTGTTTAAAAATAATTTAAATGAAAGAGGTACGATATGAAAATAATGAGAACTGCATATTGAAATACCAGAAAAATACAAACAAAACAAAACCTTCCAATACGATTGATATTGAAAGATAATGGGATACATGTGTTACGTCTGTTACAAATAGCTGTGTTGTCTTTGTTCATAAATCAGCAAATTATTCTGTCAGCAATAAAATAGATTGTTTTTATTTAGGGTCCTTTTTTCGCTTTGCAGAATTGTACATGTATGTGTGTGAGCGAAGTCTTTTTTTTTTCAGCAAGATGACCACAATGGAGGGAGAATTTCTAGTGTGGTATTTTATTAGTATCCAAAATTTTAAATGCAAAGGGGTTGCTATTAACAGCTTTTGGAGATATGGAAGACATACACAACACTTGACCAAATTCACAACAATGTGAGGGACGACAAAGTGGATGCCTCTCGAATATTAAAATAATCAATAACTTTTTAAACGACTGTCCAAGTTTTTTTTAAAGCAAGAAAATAGAAATCACTTTATTTTTTATTATATGACCGAAAATTAAGGGAGTTATGAAGTTTTAAAAATTTCCAAAAGGCCTCCATTTTGGAACAGTATAAGAGATCGGATTCGATATTTGTAATTTGAATGAACTGACCAAATTTGGTTTTAATCCATTCGCTTTTAGGGAAGTTACTATATCCATTATATACAAAAAAAAAGATTCTACTATTATTTTAATGTAGATGGATATCGTGAGATCTCCGCAATAGGTATATTAAAAATTACTCAAAAAGATTATTATAAACCAGACATTATAAGGGGTTGCTGACGAGAGGATGTGTAACCACCTATATCCCCTCTGTATGTTTGTTCTGACTGCCATAATATTTCTGAAACTCTTCTCCTACAGAGGGTATAACCGTCTTCGGGCAGTAGTTAGCTTTTGCTAGCGGACAAAAAAAAGAGGATGTGATGAAATGGGGGTCGTGATAGGCATTAGGTTGAGAAACACTGTTCTAGATTGGCCACTTTCATACGGCCCTAATCAACAACGCTGAGTGTCGAGTATCACAGCCTGTTTGATGAATTGTACAAACTTTATGACATTCAATACGCAATCCTAGTAAATCCAAGTATTATTTTGCTAAACGTTTTCCCACGAGGCACTGCGGACATTTCATTCACACCAGCTTAATATACTGTTTCATTTTCAACAAATAGAAGCATGACTTTGGATGCCTTCCGACGTACAAGGGTTTGCTGTAACGTGGGTTATTATTTTTTATCAAGTTTATAAATTCAAAATCGCAAATATGAGAATATGAGATACCACATCTAAAACAGTATGTTTTTCATGATTTGTTTTGTATTGCACGTATATTCAACTGTATTTCAACAAAAATGCATTTTATCTTTTGTGATTACTTCCAATAAATCTTACTTTGATACATTGACACAGTGGACATGATAGGAAGACATAAAATTCACAATTTAAGTTATAGAGAATATTTTGAAAAGTAAGTTTAGGAAATGGAAAGGTTTATTCTACTTCGAATTAGTTCTCCCACGAATGCCACAAATCACTTACCCCATCTGTGGAAGGTATGAGACTATAATTCAAGCATCATTGCTTATTTGCGGAATGAAATAGAGGAAGTGCTATTCGAAAGTAGCCAGGGAAGTGTTAGTTTAAAACGAATAGTACCAGAAGGAAATGAAACAGAATTTTCACATCTCGCACTTGTATGCGTAAGAAATGAAACTAAATTGCTATTTGGCGGAGGAGATATAAATGTTCTCCTTAGACGAGGAACGAACCCAGAAACGTTTGTTAAGTGGGATCCAAACGTCGGGTATTTGGTAAAATACTACAAGCCACTACGTCTATGTACTATTGAATTGGTATTATTCTGTACCCAATAGGTAGGCCTAATTGTAAAATATTTCCACCTATATTTTTAGAAAAAAAAATATAGAGCTAGATTGTGTTTATAAGACAAAGGGTACAAATCAAGTGTAAGATTAGGTTTACATGTTACATCAGTCATTTGTTTACTAAAGAACCATAAATTAATTGAGGAAGTTTGGAAGTGTATGTTGAGTTACGAAGTTTTTTACGGAGTTACTGAAGCGAGGAATGAGGATATGGTGGACTCTCATAGGTTTGTCCCTGCAGTGGACGTCGAATCATAACTGAATACTCCCTCAATGTTACTAACGCAGAGGTGCCCAAAGACGGGGGCTATGACGCAAACTGCGTCATTGAAATATTGGGGGGTAAAAATCTATATAAATATGTTTGAGGGGGTGTAAAAAGTAATCAAAAAGATTTTATCAGGGAAGAACACCTACGGATAGACAATTGGAGGGGTGCGTCATGGACATAAGGGGGGCACTACTGACTAACGGTACGAAATTAACCCGTATGAAACATTTAGTTCTGTCTTGTGTGGTAATATGTAGGCATATGCATGAAGGTAAACTCAACTCAATCCACAACCTGTTCTAATGTTCTGCCTACGGACCTGAAGGCTTTTTGTAGCCAGTCCAGTAAGAATGAATGATTTATTCGTGTGGGCACGGCGTTTTTAAATAGCTCCACAGGAGAAAAAGGATAGGTGAGTTAAGCCTGGTAACCTTGTAATCCAAAGTTTTTGTAAAATTGATTTTTCTGGGAAAATTTATCTTCAGCTAGGCTAACGCAAGATGTAAAGTTCACACTATAGTCTTCTTCGAATTGCCACCTCTATTTTCGTATGGATAACTAATATTCTAATATATCTCAAGCAAAACTCAATTGGCAGCGAATTTTTAACCGAGTTTAAAAGAAGGATCAAGCTCTAAATTCAACCCGTTTATGTACCGTATATATATTAAGGGTATGTTCACTCATACGTTCAACACAGACGCCCATAATGTGGTCATCTTTTTCTGTTTGAGATAGTATACGTTCCTGATAGTCCCACATAAATTTATTCAGGATTTAAAGGTAATCTTCGGAGACAGACTATGAAACATGTCATGTAGGCTTAATTACGACAAAGTAACATACTTGTAGGCAACCATGCGTTGTTTAGGGCGATTTCGGTTTTACTGTAAAGTTTTGGAACACTTTCGTAATTAATATATTATTCTCGTTGTTTGTAAGACTTCAAACAACTGCATTAATTATGGGAAATCGGTTGAGGTTACTTTTGGAGAAAATTTTAATACTTATAATTGAAACATTCACATCTTTAAGGACTATGAGCTATTTCGGGAAACTAATGTTATGTATCCTATTTTAGATAATGTAATTAAGCTCATGGATAGTACTAAAGGCGTCATATATTTACTCGAATACAACTCGTGCAGGAGTTGATAAAGTCAGGAGCACGTAATGATCTGCCATTATTTCCTAGTTTGATCTAGGTACACATTTCACAGAGATTTATTCAGTTCCTGAGAGGTGCTGTAATGATGCTAGAAATAAAATGTAAATCCAGTCCTCAGTGCAGATCAAACCTCTGGCCTCCAGTCTAGTAAACAGAACTTACCGACCAAACCATAGCTTCCCTATCAAAATTAGAATCCATTCAAATTTTATCACCAATAAAAACATATAAAAAGTTACATTTTAATGAGATTATAGAACCTTCCCCTGTAAGTTGTAACATAAAAATGTTTGAAGAGCGCTGTACTAATGGAGAAGTTTGTAACAATCTAGTTGCGATGAGCTGTGGAGAGAAGACAAAATAAGAAGAAAAGGATTAAAAAACATCTTATCATTGTAAATAATGCTTTCCTCATGAAGGAGAATGCCTGAATTTATGTATCTTTTTCCATCTTGATTACTTAAAAAAAGGAGATGAGAAATCAAGAAAAGAATTTGTGCGTTGCAAACTGTTTATCAGCTGGGTTTGTAGTTAAGGAGAGAGAAGGAGGTATTCTGTCATATTGCCTCAAGGCCGTGGACGTTACGCGTTTCTCACGTGACGCGATTGTGGCGCCAAGTACTTAGGTGGGTTCGATCGTTCCTAGGGTTTGGGTACAAAATCTCGCGGCCAGAACCTCGCGGCGACAACCTCGCGGACCAAAACCTCGCCTGGCCAAAACCTCGCCTCCCAAAACCTCGCGGCCCAAAATCTCGCCAGGCCGAAACCTCGCCGCCCAAAACCTCACGGGACAAAATCTCGCCAGGCCAAAACCCCGCCTGGCCAAAACCTCGCCGCCCAAAACCTCGCGGGCTAAAATCTCGCCGGGCCAAAACCTCGCGCCCCAAAATATCGAAATACCCAAAATATCGCCTGAACAAAATGTAAATGTTCCAACAGATGATAAGGATGACGGTATAAAAAACGCTGTTTCAGAAGAAGTATCACGGGTATTTGACCAAGTCCCGCGATACCATATGAAAATTCTATTTCTGTATTAGAGGATTTCAATGTGAAGGTAGGGCGAAAGGATGTTTTTAAACTGGTTATAGGAAAAGAAAGTCTGCATAAGGAAAGTAATGACAACTAACGAGGTTAGTTTCGTGAACTTTGGAACATCCAAACTCTTAAAATTTTAACAAAAATCTAATAATATTTATGAAAGTATGAAATAATATATGAGTTTTTACGATGTCCCTTGATTATGTCCTATAGGTTAAAAGAGACGTAGATGACCAGGATGAAGGAAATGATCGAATAAAGAAAGTGGGAGGAAACGGGAATAACCCGAGAAAGCCTACGCACACGATGTTTTGTATATTATTATTATTATTATTATTATTATTATTATTATTATTTGTAATGTGGAATTGCATATTAGGAAACACATTGGGTAAATTTTAAAGAAAAGTTTCATTCGCGGCGAGGTTTTGTCCCGGCGAGATTTTGGGCGGCGAGGTTTTGGCCCGGCGAGATTTTGTCCCGCGAGGTTTTGGGCGGCGAGGTTTTGGCCACGCGAGGTTTTGGCCCGGCGAGATTTTGTCCCGCGAGGTTTTGGGCGGCGAGGTTTTGGCCTGGCGAGATTTTGTCCCGCGAGGTTTTGGCCGGCGAGATTTTGGGCGGCGATGTTTCGGCCGCGAGATTTTGTCCGTATACCCGTTCCTAGTGACGGCGAACTGACTATGTAGTACCCGGTGCGTGTAGGTGTCTTGGTTTGGTTGTTCGGAGAAAGGAGAATGACTATTCTGTTAGCGTTCGATATGGTAGAAAGCGGACTTCAGTTAATGGGACATTGGATTCGTCTTTCGATTCAAACCAGAGTTCTTGATGGATTTCATCGTTGTGTGTAAAGTAACAGGAATGAGAATAGTAAGTTGTTGCTGTGAATTAGTTTCGTGTAAATTTCAAAAAAGAAGTGCAGTGAAAGAACAGTGTTGCTTTGTGAATGAAGTTTTAGTGCTGCTTGTGCCCAATTGTGTTTTCCATTCGAGTGGAGTTTCTTTCTTTTCCGCTCTTTCTGTTAAATTCATTATTTTGTTCCTCACTTTCCTGCCGTGTCTCGGACGAATGAAAAAATATATAAAATTTACATTAGGCTAAGTCTGGTCAAAACGCCGAGTTACTTTGCTCAAGGAAATCCCTTGCTCAGTTTATTATATTGCAGTTCTCTATTTTAGTGGAATGAGAACGAGGGTAACTTGTGCATGAACTGGCTGAAAGATCCCACTTTAGTCTGTATAAGCATTCCAAAGAGTTGTTTGTTGAATGCAACTCACTTAGTGCATGTTTCTATGAGATACTGTAGATTCTTTTTGGAATGGTGAAATGGTGATGTGGGCAACGTAAGTGTGTATGGCAATTAAACCTTTGGTTTGTCTTAATAAGGTTTATTCCCGCCACCTCAAGACAGTGCTTTTTCTTTTTCTTGAATTTGCCGTTTTAGCAAATGGTGGAATGCGGATGTGGGAAGTCTCGAAGCAGAAATTTAGTCATTTGATTTGAAAGAGGAGTATCTATACCAGAAATATCCTTATTGGGCACAATTAAAGAATTGTTTTGAATTCTGAATGTTTGGCACTCAATTGCAATTTGTTGCAAGGGAGTGTTGCAAAGTGCAGCAATTTGTATGCAAACTGGAAAACTTTGTTTTTCCATCAAATTGACAAAGGATAGTCAATACTTCAATATTTCCTGTTCAGTCTTTACAGCAACGACCAAATTATTCTCGATTCCTCCTTTTCACTTGCTAGACGACATGCAGTCCCAGAACCAATGTACAAGGAGGTAATTATAGAACCGAATGAAGTGTGAGGTGAGTGTTGAACTATTTATTATTACTTTGACTTGTCCATTGTGTGTGTTTTTTTCTTTCTTTGTTGGTCGTCTTTTCGCTTCCATTGTTGCTCGTTTTGGTCCGATTCGTTAGCAATGCGTCTATAATCGTCAAGTTACGGATAATTCAGCATTTAACATTTTTGGCTGTGAGCCGATGTTGTTTTTCATATTAGTATGTGAATTTGGTATTGCATTAATATATTTTGTCTTCTGAAATTATGCTTACAGAATAAAATTAGAATTTGGATTAAAATTGAGATTGATTGGAGATTTAATGGGGTAGAATTACGGGGTGAGGAACGGCGTTATCGTTTCCGATCATGAATTCTTGCTAATGATTACCCTTGCTGAAACTTTAAATAAATTAGATTTATTGATATTGAAATTCAATTTAGAATTCATCCACCCAGAGTTTGGACTATTTGAAAGTACTTTATGAATCGCGTGTTGTTGATAATACTGAGGCATTATGAAACATTAATCTCTCTCCTTAATTGAATATTGAATATAATAAATATATTAATATTTGAATATTATTTGTACACTTTGAGAATTGAATATTTTCTTATTGCTGACTTTGCTAATATCGAAAGTATTTAAATTTGAACTGGAAAAATTGAATCTACGACGTAGTATTTTTCAACGACGAATTTATTGTTGCCAATAGATATCTGAAGGATCAGATATCGATCTGTAAATAAATTGTCAATAAATATTTGTTAAGTTGAATTGTGTCTGTTGTTATTTATTAGATTTAAGTTTAATTATTTGTTTATCTGGTATTTTTCTGATTCATTGGTGAATGCTGAATTATCTATTATTGCCAAACTCCTGCTTTGGATACAAATGAGGACATCAGCTCGCGTAGATCCCTCTGTAGTTGGTTGGGGGTGTTGCTGATTGATCAACATATCTTGCGAGTTTTTGTTAATCCATGTGTGTTGGACACTTGGCAATTTTCCTGACTTTGACGGCGGATGGGAACGCTACAAAATTTGGTACATTGTCATTTCCGATCTTTTTAAAAAGAGTTGGGTTACAAATTATCAGTTCCATTCTTTTTTCCGAAGAGTTACAAAATTTCTTTGTGAAATCAGTTCCGAAGGAGTTCCTCTCTGCTCCATATTTTTGTAATAAAAATTGTTGTAATAATATTGGTAATTTTTAATTGCATTTAATTTGAACGGTCGTTCTGGTGGATATTAGTCAATTATTACCTATTGTCTAGTATTTTTGTGATGCTGCCATCGATTGGAAAAAAATATTAATATATACTTATTTAAGGAATTAATATTAAAGGTTCTGTGTTCTGTTGGATCCATTCTGGTTCTCCAGGTTTGTGTAGTGTTCGTAGATAGTTTAATATTAAGTTTATTTATACTATCTTGTAATATTTCTTCTGTTATTATCCTACTGTTTGTTGAATTTTTGTCTGAGTACTATGAATAATCGATCTGAATATATTAGCATTGATGTACCTGAAGGATACTCGGAATTGGTCACACGTGACAGAACGGGTTATTGTGTAGCGGATACGCATTCGGATTTTGGAAATATAAGTAGGTCTCTTACTCCGACTATGCAAGGATGCCTATATGCTAGGCGAGTTTCTTTGGGAAACAATAGTAATTTTGGGAGAGTGAATGAGAGCTTAAATTCAATTAGCTATTAATTCAGTAGGATAGCAAATGCATCTAGTTTTCGAGAACCACAGAGGGATATGACACAGGTTGCTTTTGAAGCACCAATGGATCAACCCATGGAAATGGGTTTGGGAAATAGAATTTCTTCGAGAGTGAATGCCGTTGGTAATAGTCAATGTAACGGTTCAAATAGATATTTAAATCTTAGAAATTATTATCCAAGAGTGTCTCAAATTCGGAATTCGACTCCTAAAGCTCCTGTGAGTTCTCCTGTTTTTCAGCCTATTGGTAAGTCTTTAGAGACATATAACTTAGAACCTGGTGCTTCTAATGGTAGTAAGCGACCTGATTTGAATGATGTCGAACATAATCTGATGATCAAGTATGCATTTAAAAGTAATAGTAAATCTCTTGAATTACGATTCAAGGATTTGGTTGTGACCGATGGGACCAATAGTAATTTGGTTTTTGAATTATTAATTAAGATCGAAGATACTCTCTTAGAGACAAGTTATTCCCTTAGTATGATATTAACTGTGATTGTTGCGAAATGTACAGGGGCCATATTGAGGGAAATATTGTTTGCTATTAATAACAACATAAGTTGGCAGAATTTAAGAGAGAAATTATTGAATAATTTTGTTACTCCTGTTAGTCGTCATGCATTTGTTTCGGATTATATTTATAGGAGACAAAAATTGTCCGAACAAATAAACGATTATGTAAGATCGGTTGTTATCGCAATGAATGTGTTAGGTTTCTCTGGTCCGGAATCGGAATTAGTAAATATTATAATTTGTGGTATAAACCCCAATCAAAGGTTTCGAATACTTAATAACTATATTCCAGCAACTCGTTTGGAGTTATTAGATATAGCCGATAGACATGTGTTGAATTTCCGAGAACAATTTGATTATATTAAGGAGATGGGTAATAATAAAAGGAAAGTGAATACATTTGTATCCAGTTATCAGTCTAAAGGTGCATATCAGAATAAATTAAAGGTAAATGAATCTTTGTCAGACAATAAAAGTAGATCCACCCTTAATGAAAATAGATCGGGTAGATTAATTGGAAACTCAGGGAATTATCGGAATTCCAAGGGTCAATTTTACATATCTGAGACTAGACGAGATGAGAGACCAGGTCAAACGCAAATTCCTTCTGAGATGAACAATACAGTTGCTTCGTTCATTGTGGGGAAAGTTCATAATCAAGTGACGGACATATGCATAGATGGCGGTTCGAGTTTCAACATAGTTCGAATGGACTTGGTTCGCGCTTGCGGTTTGGAGAAGAAGATAGTGATTACGCAAGAAAAGCATGTAAATGCTCCTTCGGGTTTGCATTTTACTACGAACCAAGAAATTATTTAGACTTTGAATCTTTCGTGTCATTTCGAAAGAGTAGGGTTCAAGGTTGTTGAACAATTACCTTGCAGATGTTTACTCGGAACTCCGTTTTTGCGTGCTGCATGTTCCGTTATTGATTATTCAAAGAATGTGTTAGTGCTCCACAATGGAAAACGACGTATATCACTGAACTTTAAGAAGACGGTTCGTCAACCTGAATTTCATCTCAAGGGATTTAAGTCAGTATCTCGAGATGGCCAGTCGAGTTCGGACGATACAAAGGAGCATCGGAAATGGAATCAAATTGAATCCAAGGATAGTATGGTTTCGATTTTCATTTACGAGGATATCTTCAACTATGGATTACATGATGAGGGAATCCAATGTAATCTGGATTACTTAGATACTGAATCGAGACTGTTGGAGATCGAGTCTCAGATGACATCCAATTGGGACAAATTAGAGCTATGAACGACTCCGAGATGGACTTAGGGAGTCCTATAGAAGATACATTGGCTTGTATGGCAGATGCTAGTCGCATGGAATAGTCGACCAGTGGATTGAGTGGAGTGAATGAAGTGTCCGAATTCCAGTTTTCACCAATAAGAAATTCAAATTCAAGAACATCAGTAAATCCTAGTACTACAAGTAGGAGTTCAATGGGACAAGTTGATGTTAGTGGAATGACATGTAGGAGGATACCAATGGGTACTATTGTACAGAACTACAGACCAGCGGTTAGATGTACTACAGTTCCGGCACGAGAATTTGGAAGTACAGGTGATGTTGAGGGTACATCCAGATCTCGTCAACATTGTAGTGAATGTTTAGTTTCATTTAATTCTGAATGGAACTCTGAAAATAACACTCTTTCCAAAGGGATGTAAGTTGGTGTGCATGAGGATTCCAACATGGAAAATCCGAATTGTTGGATTTCTGGAACTTTGGATAGACTTAGTGGTGCAAGTGAAATGTCCTTCCAAGGATCTTCAACTGCAGGACTTGTGACACCTACCAATTCTATTAGATAATCTTGTGATTTTGAAGTTTCTCGTTCAGCTAATGGAGTTGGAGCGAGTGGAATGTCCAATAGTCATCGAACTTTTGCTGATAGTGAATCATCGAATTGGGTTTTGAACACCGAAACGAAAGATGATGTTCGAAGAACTTTAGAATCTGTGTCTAGTGGTAATCCTACATCAGAGAGTGCACAGCCTTTGGCTAATGCGATTATTTCTCACAATTTGGATACAACGGCAAGAAACGTTTCGAACACTGGACAATCCGAGAAGTACTGCAAGAAAAGACGTGAACGTCGTCGAAGAAGAAACGAAAGAAAGAAGAGAGAAGTCACCGAATCTTCTAAACTAGATAATGGGTTTGAAGGACCTTGTGGTGATAGTGATCCAGATAAGAGTGATAAGGTGGATGATGCAAATCATAAGAGTATTACATCAAATATGTGTAGGAGTGGATCAGAAGCGTGAGACGTGGATTTTGAACAGTGAGAATTTTCATAAACTTATACAACGTAATAAAAAGTTCCACCCATTGACCATTGCTTGGATTCATCAAATGGTGCTCTGAATAACACACATGTGTTTAACCAAATTAACACACAGGTGAAAGATCACAGCATGGGTCAGGACTCATGGAAGTACGAGACCCCTGAGATTTCTGAATTTATCAGCTCGATGAAAGTCAAGTATTCTGATGTTATTTCAGAAAGGGTTGGATGCATTAAAGGGTTTGTAGGTAGACTCTATTTAAAAGAGAATAGACCTTTTAAGGATACACCTTTCCCAGTTCAAAAAAACAAGGAAAAATATTTTTATGAACAAATTAATGATCTTGTTTGAGAAGGGATATTGGAAGAGGTGGGCCATTCCAACTATGGTAGTAGTTGTTTTCTTGTCAAGAACAAGAATAATACGTTTTGAATAGTTGGTAATTACATCAAAGCCACTAATTTAATAGTAAATGATGTGTATCCATCCCCAAACTTGGAGGCATGTTTAACTGGACTAGCTGATAATAAATTATACAAAAAATTTGATCTAAAGCGAGCCTACAATCAGATATACCTCGATAAAGCATCTCGTGACATCACTACTCTTGTTACATCTAAAGGGTGTTATCAGTATACACGAGTACCCGTTGGTATAAAGACGGGAAGTAGTATTTTATCGAGGGCTATGGAGAAAGTCTTGGGAGATCTTACTGATAAGGCCGTTAAGGTGTATTTCGATTACATCTTAGTAGCCAGCAATACAGTAGAAGAACATATGCAAACGGTGGAAAAAGTTCACAAAGGTTCAAGGAATACAATATTACAGTATCACCGGATAAGTGTTTTATGTTTTATAAGAGGATAAATTATCTAGGATATATAATTGAGGGAGACCATATGGAGATAGACCCGAGTAGAGTGTCTGCTATTAGGAATATCCCACCTCCTCGTAATAGGCGTGGTTTGTTAAAGATATTAGGTGTGTTCAGTTACTATTCCAAATTTTCCTCTGAGTTACAAGAGCTTATGGCTCCTCTTAGTGCTCTTAAATCTCCGAAGGTAAAATTTGTCTGGACACCCGAACATCAGCACATCTTGGAGAAGTTAAAATGTATTTTGATTGAGAATATTGTATTGAAAACTCCAGATCTGAATAAACGGTTTGTAGTCCATGTCGACGGGAGTGAGAAAAGTATAGCGGGATGCGTATCTCAGAGAAATGCGAACGGAGATCTTCAACCGGTGTGTTACTATAGTAAGAAATTGTCAGAGGCTGATAATAAGAAATTGTCGCAGCATCTATGAGATTGAATTTATTAGTTTAGTTAAAACCAATTCTCGCTATAGGCACTATCTTGTTAATGAATTCGATGTGTTAAACGACAACAAAGCTTTGTCTTGGATGCTTAACAACAGTAAAAGACTTCTGAAATATGGTCCATTTGTTGAGACACTTTGTCAATTCAATTTTAAGATCCGGCACATAAAATCAGGGGAGAACATCATCGCTGACTTTCTAACGCGTATATATGATCCCTTTGAGTTTAGTGTTTTAGACGGCCCACTTGGTTTGGCGGCATTTAAGAAAAATATGAAATTAGCGCATCTGTGGGATTTACCATTGGTGAAGGAACCCATTGACAAACTGCAGAGAGAAGATCCAGAAGTGGATGATATCATTGAGAAATTGGAGAGTGGCCAGGATGTTAATGGGTATGTCCTGAACAAGAACATATTGTTAAAAAGAACGAATTCAGCTATCAATCCGTATAAGATTGTGATCCCTAAGGATTTGAGACGAGTACTCATAGAGTATTATCACGAAGATGCACTAGTTGGTGGCCATGCTGGCGTTTTTCGGACACTGGGCAAGCTGATGAAGAAATTCACGTGGGACGGTCTAAAAGAAGATGTTAAAAATTTCGTCTGTACCTGCGATATATGTCAAAAAATAAAAGAAACAAACCAAAAGAAGATGGGACATTTAGTTTCTAACTTCAGCCGAAGGATTAACGCACACTGGATGTATGACATCGTTGGAGCTTTGCCTAATTCCAGCGGTTATAAATATATTCTCATCGGGGTGGACAATGCAAGCAGATTTATAGTGCTTGAACGTCTTCGAAGTTTGAGTTCTAATGTGGTGGCCAACAAAATTATGGAAATTTTTAATAGATTACGCTTTCCGGAGGCCCTGTCTACTGATAATGCCTCTATATTTGTTTCTGACTATTTTAAGAAGTTCTTGTTTCGCCTAGGTATTAAACACATAAGGCTTAGTCCGTACCATCCTGGTGGTAACGGAGCGGAGAGATTTAATAAGACGATGAAAGCTTTTCTCAGAGCTTATTTTTCCACCAAACAGCATCTATGGTCATTCCTTATCCCAGAGCTACAATTTACCTTAAACATCACCGAACATTCGGGATTGAAGATGTCACCAATCGAGGTCTTTTATGGATGTCCTTATAATACACCGCTCGAGAATCGATGGTGCGTCAACGATTCCGATTTCGGAGGTAAATCTTCAGCAGAACTGTGGAAGAAGGCGATATGTAATATGGAGAAAAGCTGGGCATCTTGATGTAAGTTAATGCTGCAGAGGAGAAATCCCATTAATCTAGACGTTGGGCAAAAAGTACTGTTGAAGGCGCATGTTAAGTCATCGTTAAGGGACAAGATAGCTAAGTCTCTGAGTGAAAAATGGTATGGACCATTTGTCATCAGAAGGTTTCTAACTCCGAATACAGTTTTAGTGTCGGATTAGAATGATACGGAAGATTCTTATAGACGTTCGCACGTATCGGAGATTAAGGTTTATCGAAACAGACGTAATTAATAATAATAATTTTAGACCGTTTGTCGGTCATAAATAGGACATTTGTTAATATATATATATATATAAATATGAGGCTATGATTCCTGTTATTATATTAGTGTCATAAAGTTTTATCTCCGTTATTTCATCATGGCCATGATGAACGAAAAAGAAAAAATATACATAAGGATTATTTGGATTTATTGTATATAATGGTAAATTATCATTTGATTAATTGTATATATATATAATATTGTATATAATTTGTGGTTTTATATAGTATTTGTATGTATGTTTACTATGTTTGTACTTATGATGTTTGTATATTTCGTAGCCTCACTGTTCTGTCGTGACGAAAAATTCCTGGAAGAAGAATTTTTCTTTTCCATCGGTGGCTAGCCTGTAACGATCTCGTTACGATGAGCTGTGGAGAGAGGACAAAATAAGAAGAAAAGGATTGAAAAACATCTTATCATTGTAAATCATGCTTTCCTCATGAAGGAGAATGCCTGAATTTATGTATCTTTTTCCATCTTGATTACTTAAAAAAAAGGAGATGAGAAATCAAGAAAAGAATTTGTGCGTTGCAAACTGATATCAGCTGGGTTTGTAATTAAGGAGAGAGAAGGGAGGTATTCTGTCATACTGCCTCAAGGCCGTGGACGTTACGCGTTTCTCACATGACGCGATTGTGGCGCCAAGTACTTAGGTGGGTTCGATCGCTCCTAGTGACGGCGAACTGACTATGTAGTACCCGGTGCGTGTAGGTGTCTTGGTTTGGTTGTTCGGAGGAAGGAGAATGGCTATTCTGTTAGCGTTCGATATGGTAGAAAGCGGACTTCAGTTAATGGGACATTGGATTCGTCTTTCGATTCAAACTAGAGTTCTTGATGGATTTCATCGTTGTGTGTAAAGTAACGAATGAGAATAGTAAGTTGTTGCTGTGAATTAGTTTCGTGTAAATTTCAAAAAAGAAGTGCAGTGAAAGAACAGTGTTGCTGTGTGAATGAAGTTTTAGTGCTGCTTGTGCCCAATTGTGTTTTCCATTCTGGTGGAGTTTTTTTCTTTTCCGCTCTTTCTGTTAAATTCATTATTTTGTTCCTCACTTTCCTGCCGTGTCTCGGACGAATGAAAAAATATATAAAATTTACATTAGGCTAAGTCTGGTCAAAACGCCGAGTTACTTTGCTCAAGGAAATCCCTTGCTCAGTTTATTATATTGCAGTTCTCTATTTTAGTGGAATGAGAACGAGGGTAACTTGTGCATGAACTGGCTGAAAGATCCCACTTTAGTCTGTATAAGCATTCCAAAGAGTTGTTTGTTGAATGCAACTCACTTAGTGCATGTTTCTATGAGATACTGTAGATTCTTTTTGGAATGGTGAAATGGTGATGTGGGCAACGTAAGTGTGTATGGCAATTAAACCTTTGGTTTGTCTTAATAAGGTTTATTCCCGCCACCTCAAGACAGTGCTTTTTCTTTTTCTTGAATTTGCCGTTTTTGCAAATGGTGGAATGCGGATGTGGGAAGTCTCGAAGCAGAAATTTAGTCATTTGATTAGAAAGAGGAGTATCTATACCAGAAATATCCTTATTGGGCACAATTAAAGAATTGTTTTGAATTCTGAATGTTTGGCACTCAATTGCAATTTGTTGCAAGGGAGTGTTGCAAAGTGCAGCAATTTGTATGCAAACTGGAAAACTTTGTTTTTCCATCAAATTGACAAAGGATAGTCAATACTTCAATATTTCCTGTTCAGTCTTTACAGCAACGACCAAATTATTCTCGATTCCTCCTTTTCACTTGCTAGACGACATGCAGTCCCAGAACCAATGTACAAGGAGGAAATTATAGAACCGAATGAAGTGTGAGGTGAGTGTTGAACTATTTATTATTACTTTGGCTTGTCCATTGTGTGTGTTTTTTTCTTTCTTTGTTGGTCGTCTTTTCGCTTCCATTGTTGCTCGTTTTGGTCCGATTCTTTAGCAATGCGTCTATAATCGTCAAGTTACGGATAATTCAGCATTTAACATTTTTGGCTGTGAGCCGATGTTGTTTTTCATATTAGTATGTGAATTTGGTATTGCATTAATATATTTTGTCTTCTGAAATTATGCTTACAGAATAAAATTAGAATTTGGATTAAAATTGAGATTGATTGGAGATTTAATGGGGTAGAATTACGGGTTGAGAAACGGCGTTATCGTTTCCGATCTTGAATTCTTGCTAATGATTACCCTTGCTGAAACTTTAAATAAATTAGATTTATTGATATTGAAATTGCATTTAGAATTCATCCCCCCAGAGTTTGGATTATTTGAAAGTACTTTATGAATCGCGTGTTGTTGGTGATACTGAGGCATTATGAGACATTAATCTCTCTCCTTAATTGAATATTGAATATAATAAATATATTAATATTTGAATATTATTTGAACACTTTGAGGATTGAATATTTTCTTATTGCTGACTTTGCTAATATCGAAAGTATTTAAATTGGAACTGCAAAAATTGAATCTATGACGTAGTATTTTTCAACGACGAATTTATTGTTGCCAATAGATATCTGAAGGATCAGATATCGATCTGTAAATAAATTGTTAATAAATATTTGTTAAGTTGAATTGTGTCTGTTGTTATTTATTAGATTTAAGTTTATTAATTTGTTTTTGTGGTATTTTTCTGATTCATTGGTGAATGCTGAATTATCTATTATTGCCAAACTCCTGCTTTGGATACAAATGAGGACATCAGCTCGCGTAGATCCCTCTGTAGTTGGTTGGGGGTGTTCCTGATTGATCAACATATCTTGCGACTTTTTGTTAATCCATGTGTGTTGGACACTTGGCAATTTTCCTGACTTTGACGGCGGATGGGAACGCTACAAGTTCTACTAGAAGAGAAAGTACAAGTAATATATGTGTAAACAGTATTGTGTCAACGTTAGAGAAAGAGCACAATACTTACAGTACCGTGGAAATTAATCGGTACAAGAAGTATAATTTTAATTTATACAATAATCTTTAAAAATGTTGCTGTTTTAGGCTTTGGTTACACTGTTTTCAAATAAGTGCGTATTCTTTCTCGATGCTCTGTACTATGAACAATTCATTATATCGTAATATTTCATTGTTTAAGACCCATAGTTGACATGGTTTGTAATGTATATTATTGAAGTTTTCTGTTGTCAGAAAAACAGTCAGTTGTGTTGCAAGTTATGTGCCAAGTGGAAGGTTAAATTTTCGTATGAATCGTTTCGACTGCTACCCAAATGGATGCGCTACCACATAAACGCTCGCAGCATATTTGAATGACACTGAAACAAATTGCTAAATGATATGGTGCACAATTAATTCAATTCTGAAACAATTCCATGTAAGTGGAACCGTCGAGCTTCAAAGAAAAGGAAAATGTGATCGCAAACGGATGTTTTTGTTGAATAATAACAACATTCTTATTACAAAAAAGCGAATAGAACCTCAGACCGATTGCGGTTGATTTAACAGGTGATTGTCAAATGGAACGGCCGTTCATGTTACAACAGTGCTACCCAGATGTTTGAATCTCGACGAGAAGCTCGTAGACCATTGACAAACGGCAGTTTATAGAAGAAACATGTAAGAAACGTATAACGTAGACGGAAATTCATCGGAACTGGATTATACGTGTTTAGAAAAAGGTGTTGTTTTTTTTCGGAAGAAAACCGTTTTAAAATACAATGTTTCTTTCGTTCCAGAAGGTAAATGTGAAAATCTTTAAGAAACACATGTGCATAAAACTAGAAAATAATCTCGAAAAATAATGTTGCGGGATTGTTCCATCTCTGAGGGGTCTGAACCAATAATTCATGTTATGGGAATGATGAGCAGTGAGAGATATATTAAAATACTGTGACAAAATATCTTACCTTATGGCAAGAAATCTTTTCCTGCTGCTGGTGGTGATTTCGAACAGAACCTACAAAAAGCCACATATCTCTAAAAGCCAATGATTTCTTTCATAATAATAATGTATAAGTTCTCTTCTCATCTGACTAAAATTCAACCGAAAATTTATGGTTGATCTGGAAAAGAAGGATGTCAAAAGTGGATTGTTCAATAATTGAGGTTGTATCATGACGGAGAAAGTAAACAAAAAGTGTAAATTTAGTGGAATTCATAGCTAAACATATCACAGATGTTATCACAAACTAGAGAAGTATCATTAAGTATTAAGGGTATTTATAAATACGTGTATAGCTATGTGTATTAGTTCAATTGTATTAAATGACAAAGTATGTATCTTGTTCGGATTAATTTGCACTTTGTTCTGTACAATCTCAAAGTTCAACATTTAGTTTGCTACACAATCAATATATAAATAAAAAAAATCCTTCTGGAAAATAAAAGCTTTCGATTGTTATTGGTAACAAAAGATAAACTTTCTAGGCCAACAGAAGTTCGTTTTTTTTTCTTTTTCATTTTGTCCAAAGTTACTCTTTAAGGATTTAACTTTCAGCCATACTATTTTATTCAGCTACACGTGGCCTATTTATTGATATATTATTCTATTAATATTGGTCAATTTATTTCAAGTTTTATATTTGAACAAAAAATGAACTAAAAGTAATGAGTTATTATAATTTTAGGACATATTTCATTAACCATGCCCCGTAAAGTCTTTTACCTGTGTCTGTAACCCAGAACTTAATAACTGCACTCTTCGTTATCAGTTTCACTACATGATGACGCACAGCATCATGTTTTTATGTTTACAGACATATTCGTTTTTCTATATTTTGTAGCAAGCTATGCATTAACTTGTAGACTCACATATATAATTTTTCTCAGCTTAATAATATTACTATGGGTCTTATCTTTGAACATTATTTTCCTTAAAATGTTAGCAATTGTAAATTTTTATGTTGAAAATTTACATTCTTATTACCTTTCAAATTCGATAACAACAATTCCAAAATTTAAACCCTAAAGAATTAAGTGGAAGTAGGTTGCAAAGATGTAGCCTAACCAGAATGAGTTGAAAAAGCATTTTCTTTTAACGTAATCAACATGAATCATTTAACATTTTTGATGGTAAAAAGCACGTTAAATGTCTTTTTTATCTATAACTTGATACAGCTTTCAAATACCTTAAATCTCCGAATATACCATTAGCACTTTTTTAAAAATTTTATTTTATTCACTTACTAGCTATAAGTATATGTTAATGCCGAGTCTTAATCCAACACTCGGATAAAAACAGAGGAAAATGAATGTTCTTGAAGAATTTCTTCACTGACATTCCAGTATTTCTCCTATGATGTTATCTAAGCTCGCATAACCTCAATGTATTATTGGTTGCATACATGTAAGAATTATCACAAAGTATTAGAAACATACATACATTTCCGCATGAATTTTCAATCCCTAAATCCGATATGTCAAGCTGGAAATTGAAAAATAGGTTTTGTGGTAACGTACTAATCTGGTGAATATCTGTCTATGTATAAAATGTGTTTTTTCTAGGTTATTTCTTACTATGTGGAAATCTGATTACAAACATAAACATTCATTATTTATTTATTATTAAATATATGAAAAACCTGTTCTTCATATACGGGGAATATAGTCATTGCAATGTAACATATTTGAAATTAAAGAAATAAGTGAAGTACATAAATAAAGAAGAGAATTTTATAAATAAATGATCAAGAGCAGTACCTTTGACGTTGTTCCTGTTAATATCAAATTGCTAATTATTATTTATAATTAAGAAATAATTAAATAGTTTCTTAATAATAAATAATAAGAAATAAGTCATGAATATCAACGTCCCCATTGTTGTTAATCTGAAAAAGGGCAAAGTAATTAAATACCCTAAAGCAAGTCCTTTGGCTTTGTCCTGTCTGTTCTTGTACCGGCCGCCAAACTCTCTTCTTGTCTAAACTTGGGATCAAATGCAGTCGGACTGCCTTCAATACCTTTGACGATCATAAATGCTATGGATACGACACTAAGAACGTCCATTTTGGAGAAGTTATTCACCTCAGTACATTCATGATGATAGAGGGATATACTTGGACTAGAACGGTGTCGAAGATTTCTGTTCATGTCAGCGACCCAGAAAATTTTGCATTTCATAAAAATATTGGTCAATTTTGACATGCTATTTGACGCGCCTCCGGTCCTATGAAGATGAAGACTAAAATTGAAAATCAAGATCTTCAGGAATGTTACTATTAATCTCAGCGACCCCGAAAGAACCTGCTTCGTAGGCTATAAGATCTGTTAAAAATTTGTCAGTGTACAACATTTGATAGCTCCAGCTCAATCCTTTTAATGTGAAATGCTTATGATAGACAGGCAGGAGATACCTTTTTCCGGGTCTTAATTCAGAACCTAAATAAAAAAACAGTAAGCACCAGTCATTACTGACTTTTAATTCAGAACCACTATGAAAATAGAGCAATTGTCATTATTTCACTTCCTGGTATTTATCTTATGCTATTAAGTAAAGCTGCACAACCGTAATGTAGTGTGGGTTGCACATATGCAAGACGTTTATACAAGGAACGGAGATGAAGATGTGCAGTCCACTCGATGAACATAACAAAGGTATATTCATGAACAATAAAATTAGGAGCCATGAAGAATGGAGTAAGTCCTTGGGGCCCACTAATCCTGGTAATATGAAGAAAATCGTGGCTTATAATTCATTCTCTTTAGCATGAAACCAGCTTTCCAGTGGTGCTATATATTGGGGCCCATAATGTACTTGAACAGGGAGAATTGGGAAAATTCACTCCAGATAGCCTTCTTATCAACTTTGAACCAGTGTGGAGTGCCCCTGGATAAAATCACACAATCTAAATGTACCTCGAAAAAAAAAACTGTAGGGGTTAAGAAATGAGTGTATGAGGGAATATGTGTGAAGGGAAAGGTTGTATACCAATACACGCTTTTCTTTTATGTTTACTACCGAAATCTATATGGAGCATATGTTATCCATATGCTACATACGTACTGTACATACTTTTGCCGCTTAAATGTGTCATGATGCCGCTAGAGGATATCTGACATCTAAGAGTGTTCCGTATGCATGTTACATACTTTAGCTATATGTTATATACGTCCATCTGTATAGATCCTTACTGCCTATATACACTTCTATCTTTTGTACGGAAAATACGTAAAGATGTAACACTTATACGAAACGTATTATAAATCATACATTTTAAGTTATATGTTTGTTGCAGGATGTTTCATATATCATGCGTTAAGTACAAAAACTACAGTGCTTATGGATGTAACCTAAGATTTGAACGTAGAACACATACGTTCGTTTTCTTTCAATTAGTTTCAACTCTAATACATCATCATTGCTGAAACATACTCTAAATTTTAACTTCTGCAATCCACATAAAAATTCCAAAATGCACCAACATCTCTCTCTTTTATCGTTACGAATTCTTGATGTTCTACGAATATCACATTCTGTAGCTTATAATGTGAAAGCGTGTAACATGAATGTGTCATACACATTCAGTGAAAATATGAGCTTACAATTACCTCAACCTCCATAATTGTAGCAATTCCATCCACGGCAAAATTCAAAGGATATATTGTTTTTATATCACAAGTTAGGCTTGCTTTGCTGCAAAAGTAGAGTTGATTTAAAAGTTTGTTTCGAACTTTGGCATTTCTGTAAATTAAATGAAATGCCATTTCGAGTTTTAACGTGCATGTAAATTTTCCTTTATTCAATTTATGAACTTGTTTTGGAATTTTATCATGTATCATTTCTGACACTACAATAGAAGTTCTCGTGTCATTGGATTCTGGAAGCATTTCCGGGCAAAGAAAGAGTATTCCTCGCTTTTGGTTCTGCTCCTAACGGCATTCTTTCCTTTCTCATTTCTGTTCTCACGTAAATGGGATATTTTACTTCCTCAGAAGCCGATGACCAGAAATTTATAATAAAGACAAAATTCTTCAAAGGTGTTTGTTGCGAAGTAAAATATCAATTATTTCACATTTAGTCAGAACACATAAATATCGATGGAACAAATAGAGTTTAATAGATACTTTTATTTCATTTAGGCTTGTTCTTCGCAAGTGTTAACGAAAATAATTCCCACAAATATTCATATTAGAATACCTTCCTATTTTGATTTTGATATAAATATGTACTTATTGGTCCATAAAAGACAGATACTAGCATAAGCAATGGTTATAAATACTGAAATGTGAATTATACAAAATGAATATACAAAAAATTATATTTAATGATGTCCCAGTGTTAGAATGAAGTAGTGATGTTATAGTATGTGTAGAAAGCATGTAAGGTTATTATTCTATTTTTGGTTTCGTACGTAGGTTGCTATATATATTTCTGGCCTAGGCAACACTAAGTGTTGCCAGGTGCAATCTGACATTTCCATTGGAAAGTTTGACATTTTGTAGCATAAATGTACTCAGAACTTTTTGACTTACGACAATTTTTTTTTCTTTTACAGGTACTTGAAGAAATCAACTTGGCAAAAAAATGGAATTAACTCGTGAACATTTTCGTGCGATCATTTTTCACAACTTTCGACGTGGATTATCACGACAAGAGTGCATCGATGAACTTAAATCTTTGTATGGCGACGAAGCACCATCCTATAGCACTGTGAAAAACTGGTACAACGAATTCAATCGTGGCCGACGCTCGCTCAAAGACGAATTCCGTGAAGGTCGTCCAAAAACAGCCGTTGTGCCAGAAAACATCGATGCCGTACGTGAACTGATAATGCAAGACCGTCATGTGACTTACCGTGAGATAGAGGCATGCCTAGGCATTTCTTCCACCAGCATACATTCGATATTGCATGAACACCTGGCCGTAAAAAAGGTTTGTTCTCGTTGGATCCCGCACAATTTGACAATCGCTCAAAAGAAAGCTCGTGTGGATTGGTGTAAAGAAATGCTGAAAAAATACGATCGCGGTGCTTCAAAAGACGTTTATAAGATCGTCACAGGTGACGAATCATGGATCTATGCGTATGAGCCCGAAACAAAACAGCAATCGACCGTGTGGGTCTTCCAAGACGAGCCAAATCCAACGAAAGTTGTTCGTGGAAGAAGCACTTCGAAGCAAATGGTCGCCTGTTTCTTCGGCATAACTGGTCATGTGGCGACTGTTCCGCTTGAGCAACGTAGGACGGTCAATTCTGAGTGGTACACCACCATTTGTTTGCCTGAAGTCTTCGGAGAAATTCGAAAAATGAACAAGAGAAGACGAATCATTGTGCACCATGACAATGCGAGCTCTCACACATCGGCTCAAACCAGCGCATTTTTGACCGGCCAAAACGTCGAAGTGATGGGTCATCCGCCGTACAGCCCTGACTTGGCACCCAATGACTTCTTTTTATTCCCACACATCAAGAAAAAAATGCGTGGTCAACGATTTTCGTCGCCAGAAAATGCTGTTGAAGCATTCAAAAACCATGTTTTGGAGGTGTCTCAATCGGAGTGGAAAAAGTGCTTCGAAAATTGGTTTGAGCGCATGCAAAAGTGTATAAATCTTGATGGAGAATATTTTGAAAAACAATAAAACCATTTTCGTTGATAAATATTCGTATTTTCATTATTAGGCCAGAAATATATAGAGCAGCCCTCGTATGTATATTGACATTGCATGTACAGAAAATAACGATTTCATAGTTCAGAAACTATTCGTGTATACACCTAAGCACAACGCTGTGTAGAAAAGTGAAATTATCTTATTTTAAAAATTGAAGATAACATAATTATTAAAAATCGATTATATAACGTCGACTACTATCAAAATTGTAAATTAATCCAGACCAGTTGTCAGAAGAAAGTCAATATGTTTTCTTCTTTTAAAATGCCCATCCGTATAACTTGCTTAGAATAGCAACTGATATGATTGCTAGCAACTTTACTTGAGTAAGTTACGCGATTTACTTGCATTTTGAAGATTATTTCATCATAAGTTTCCAGGGCATTTTCAGTAAACGATACAATTTTTATATGTACAAAGACAAATGCAGAATATATCTTCTAAATTATAAGTTGACCAGTTTACAGTAAGCCAAATTTGCGTTTGCGAAAGAATAATATGTACGAACTTTTGTTTTCAAGTAAAATTTTGTTTTTAGTATTTGTACAGACATCTTTCCTAAGAACTGCTAAAAAAGCGACCTTATGTTAGATATCCAATGTACATGGTTAATTACAGATTTATTATTTCTTTTAACCAGAGGCGAATCCAGGAAGACTTCTGGGGGGGGGTTGTAATACTGCTACTAAGAGATACTTTAAGAGCTCCGAACTCTGCGATGGGATTTATTTATATGTAAAATAAGAACGTTTCTTCTGGGGGGGCGATTGTCCCGATCTGCTTCCCCTGGATCCGCCCCTGCTTTGAACACATTTAAGTTAGAAAGTTACGTTATGAATTTAGCCATAATTTTAGGAAATTTTCCTATTTTTAATCATATTCTATAAGTCACTTACGTAGTTTCTAAAGCCTGCTGCTGACAAAATTGCTGTTGGTTGTAAAATTACTGCATCCCATTGTCAACCATACAAGAAGATAGAAGAGATACAGGAAGTGTCGTTTCTTATGTTAAGAACTATCAGTTCGATGTCATATGCTTAATGGGACCGCGGTGGCTCAGTAGTGCAGCGGTCGCCTCTGGTGCTCGGGTTCCCTGGTTCGATCCCAGCTCGCTCCAAGTGAACTTTGTGGTGGACAAACACCGTGTGCGTAAGTTTTCTCGGGTTCTCCCGTTTCCCCCCACTTTGTTCATCCCACCATTTCATTTATTTCTCCTTTTCGCTGTCTCCTTTAGCTTCGCGGACATAATCGTGGGACATAAAACTCAAAGATTTCATTTCATTTTTCCATATGCTTAATGTTACTGGATGCAGTTGCAGCACTCATGTAAGCATAAATATAACGTAATCTTAAGTATAAACAGTGTCTGAAGAAAGGAATCGTGTTCGTTGAGATGCAACAATATTTTCTTTCGTCGTAGAACAAAATTTTATTTTTAGTAAGTAATCTAACCTTAGAAGAAGATTTTAAGGAAGCAGTTATAGGCAGTTGAATAATAATAATAATAATAATAATAATAATAATAATAATAATAATAATAATAATAATAATAATAATAATAATAATAATAATAATAATAATTTTATATACCAGTCAAAGCGTGAAGAATATCTGGTTCAGTTAGCATTCGTGCTTTTAGTGGTCAGCTAACTTAAGTTGATTGGTGTTTTATGTTGGTTACTATTTTATACTCAGCCCTCTTCAAATCAATCTCACCTAGTAATGTTATTCTTCCGTCGTTAAGAAACACTTTCTAAGACAGTATAAATATCATTGATACAACATTCCCGATATTTTCAACACAACACTTTTGACGAATTCGATTTACAGAAGAAATGTCCTTACTATTCTTAAGAAATGTCCTTACTATTCTTCTTCAGGGAGAGACATTTATTTTCATGAAATATTAATTTCTTTCAAACCAAAGTGCGCTCATTCTGCCTTAGAAAGTGTCTCTTAAGGGAGGAGTAGCATTACTGGGTGCAGATTGATTTTAGGAGGGTTCAGCTTAAAATACGAACCAACATAAAAACACCAACCAACTCACCCTGGATGGCCACTAAAAGGCACGAATCCTATATAACTGAACCAGAGCATAGGTGCAGTAGAGGGGCATGCGTAGTAGCACGGGGGTGTCGGTCCGTAGATAGCAGGCGTGTCGGGGACGGTGGGTATATGCATAAACGAGGCTTAGGGAAAAAAGCAATTCATATGCCTTTCCTTGACGGCTGGACACTTTGTACGCTGCTTTCACATACTTTCACTTTATCATGTCTTCTTACTAAGTGCTAGGTGTTAAAGAGCATAATTTGTATTTCATATTTGTGCTCAGGTGGTTCTAAACGTTTCGTCTTGTGGGTAAACTTTCTGATGTATTGAGGACAGTAGTGACAACAATGATCAAAGAAACATCCAGTGAAAAAGGCTGCAAAATATGGTCGTACTTATCCTGAGGTTTTCTTTTTCTTTCTTTCTTTCTTTTCTTCTACCTTTCTTATTTCTCCCTTACCCTTTTTGTGTTTCCTTGCTGATTGAAATGAAATGAAATCTTTGTTTTACGTCCCACAATTATGTTGCCTAGGCTAAAGGAGGAGGTGATGACGAGAAATGAATTAAATGGTGGAATGAAGAAAGTGGGGGGAAACAGGAGAATCCCGAGAAAACCCAGCTTACTTGGGGCTGGGATGAAATGCAATAAATAGAGCGTTCATCAAAAATGTTTCATTAGTAAATGTATTGTCTATGATGGTAAAGATTAGAAGAAGAAGTGTAACTAAACGCTGTGGTTATATCTATGGCTACAATGAGCAGATCTTATTTGTGAAGTAATTGTCATAATTTATATATGTATTCGTTTATATTTCTATATGGTTTTTTGTTTTAATATATGATAATTATATTGTAACAAGAATACGCAAGGTTTTATACATATTATGTTTCGACTCTATTTATATTTTACATAAACATACATAGTTAATCAAGTAATGGTTGTTATGCCTAATACTTCATAAATGGAGCAAATCTTCATTGGCACAGTTCAATTTTAAATAAACCTAACAAATGGCGCAGTCATGGTAAAGAACTACGACCCTCAATTAATAGAAAATGTGATTGGGTATGAGTAACGTTTAGAGTCACCATTTGGAAATTAGTAACCAGGAACCTGTAAGGCTAGAAGTGGTGATAAAAACGCAGTCTGTGGACCCGATATAGAAACCACTGGTAGTAATACAGAAGTGTCCTTAGTGGATTTGATGGTATCCTGTGTGAATCCTAGAGAAAGTATCCTCAGTGGATTTAATGGTATCCTGTCTGGATCCTAGAGAAGTATTCTCAGTGGATTTGATGGTATCCTGTGTGGATCCTAGAGAAGTATCCTCAGTGGATTTGATGGTATCCTGTGTGGATGCTAGAGAAGTATCCTCACTGGATTTGATGGTACTCTGTTTGGATCTTAGAGCAGTGTCCTTACTGGATTTGATTTTATCCTGTGTGGTTGGTTATATGATGCTATGGATTGACCATAAGTCCCTTGTGTTAATAATATTTTAATGGATGAGTCTGGTAGAAAAATCCTTCGTCGACCTTGAAGTCTGTTATATGTCGTAAGGAAGTCTCAATCATTTACAAGGGAGGAGAGTGTTAGGATGAAATGCAATTAATAGAAAGGTTCATCAAAAATGTTTCATTAGTAAATGTATTATCTATGCTGGTAAAGATTAGAAGAAGAAGTGTAACTACACGCTGCGGTTATATCTATGGCTACAATAAGCAGATCTTATTTGTGAAGTAATTGTCATAATTTATATATGTATTCGTTTATATTTCTATATGTTTTTTTGTTTTAATATATGATAATTATATTGTAACAAGAATACTCAAGGTTTTTTATATTGTAAACCTACCTGGTTCAGTATCTAAATATTGGGGATGAAATTGAACGCAGGAAAGTTACCTTCCGCTCACCTTCTAAAATGAACGGGAATATTAGAGTAAACATAGACTAAGCGAGAGGAAATATCTTCCATGAAATGATAACTCAGTAATTAATTCGTTCATGTATTTTCAATTAATGTGTAAATTATTGTGTAATATGTTGTGTGTCAAAATCGGGTATTTCATTCCTGCCAGATGAAACACGGCATCTCTAAACATTGAATCACTGACAACTGATTTAGAAAGTTACATATACCTCCAATGTTCCTAGTAGTCTTTGGATATGATGATCAGCTCCACAACGGCAATCCCAGATGGTTGACGTGATCGATGGTCCTTAGGTCTCCTGGAGTCGTGGGTGAATTTCACAAACAGTGAAGCGTAACCTTTTACTTCTTCATGGTAATGACGAGAGAATATAATTTAACTGAATTCAACATAGACTACTTGTTTTCATAATTCGACTATTCTCGGTGACTATAAACGTATAAGTTGTTTATCTGAGAATACTACTTCTCGACTTCGCGCTCCAAAGTTCCCTCTCCGCGGAACTCTCTCTACTTCTTCCGACTTCTCTACTACTTCTCTCTACCTCTGTCTCCCGACTTCTCTCCCGAGACCTTCCATCCTCTGGTTTTTGTTGACTTCCTCAAATCTGGAATCTGCATTCTCACCATGACGTCAGAAGAGTGTTCTATTTCTGTTCCAGGAAACTTCCCAGTTTCCTCATTATTGTACAGCGATTACAATCTCTAGAATGCCTGTGTCCGCGTTACTTAGCGATTCTGACATACCCGAAATTGTGTCAGTGTTAACAAACATTCTATAAACTTTATGACATTAGATTTCCGTAATTCTTTCCAATAATACATAATTTAGATTTTGTCCTAATTTTTAACAATTAGAATAAATCTGCCAAATTGTAGTTACCTTAATGCCAATGTTATATAATCATTTTATAAACTAAATGCAATGTCAAGTTTTTATGTAATCTGCTTTGTAATTCGTTTCGTTCTTAACTCTGTTTTGCTGAACATAATTTAATGATTAATATCTGAATTTTACTTATACATGAAAAGATAAGGTCAAAAATAGAAAATTAAATAAAATAAATAACCAAATATATGCGTTCTGCCACAATATATTATGTTTCGACTCTACCTCTACCTACTCTACCTTATTAAATATACATGGTTAATGAATTAATGCTTGTTATGCCTATCACTTCATAAAGGGAGATAATCTTCATTGGCACAGTTCAATTTTAAATGAACATAACACTTGGAGCGATTTTCCATCGAACCAAGCACTCCATGCAAGGGAGGTGAACGCTCCATCACTGCGCTTCCTCAACTCCTCCATGCTAATTGTCTAAATGCAATAATAGTTTGTGGTAGCAGGCTAGAAAGCCAACCGTTACTATACACATTCGAAATTTTCACATGTCTCATTTCAAACCTTCATTTGTAGATGTTATTTTAATATAAGCAATCCACAACACCATATCTATTGGTTTCTAACGGTATTACCATTTCCTTCCACATTCTTATTCCACCAAATTGTTCCATCGTGATTCACTTGCCTTAATCATCCGTCTCTCTTAGCCTAAAAAGGATAATCGTGGTACATTAAACTGAATAATTTCATTTCATTTTCATTTCAATATCAGGAAATGACACTTCTAGTCTAGCTATCTCAGAACTAGTCTAATATCTAGCGTGCACGTGTTTGGATACAGGGGATCCGGCATTCAATTCCTGTAAGGAAGTTTCGAAGTTTGAATATATTACAGTGGTTCGTATTCAATCTTAAATTTCAGATTCCAGTCCCCCTTTCCCACATCATACAAATGTTACAAATGTCTTTTGTCATAGTTATATAAGCACAATGATCCAAACAAACAAACATTTTGTGTAGAGCAATATCAGTGTTTGGGGCTTTCATGTCTCTATGATTTAAAGAACAGAGTACATTTACAAAGGGTGTGTTCTTCACGCATTCTTTCTGCAGGATAATTATCTGGTGTTCAACGGGGAAAATGATAAACCTACTGAAAGACTCTTCTTTCAAAGAATTCCCAATTATTTCTTGTACTTCTAGTTATTGAACATTTTAATCTAAGATAAAAATAAAAGGAAGCACATATCAAACAACACTCAGCAAACAGACCTTGGAACAAAAAGCGTTAAAGGTCGTATAATACAAAACATATTTGGAAGAATCTGATCTTAGGCGAAGTTGAACTTTCCAAATACATACTTATCTTTCTCTTTCAATAAGGATTTACTAATTTCAATTGCACTAATTCCCAGAAGCCCTTTCAAAATCTAAACTCTAAGTCTTAGAAAACAAGTTTGTTTTATTGTAGAAATAAAGTGAGCAGAATAAGTTAATCCCCTACAACAAATCATCAACTCCTACCAGAAGTTAATAGAGAAATCTATCGGTTGTTATAGAAACTACAACAGATAATGAGTGTACGAAAGAGTACGGAATCAAGAAAGAAAGAACATTACTGGTCCTATTGTGGAGAATGATAAGTCATAACCATGTATTAATTCCCGAATATATATCTCATTTATGACAAAGATGTTTGAAGATAGCTAGTTCTGTACTTTAAGAAAGTTTTCCTTAAGGGTTAAAACAATTAACATGTTAATTATTATCCTCTCAAATAATAACAATAAGAATAAATACTTGTTTTGCTTGTTATTTGACACAAACTTTTTTTTTTTATAAAAAAAACTAAAGATTTGGTGGCGAAATATCAAGAGGCGAATATTTTTCACCGCAAGTTCTATATAAAAATAATTGTAAATTGAAACCAATTTCAATGGATTGACCTTCATGTTTATCTTATGGAAGAATTGTCAGAAACAGACACAGATAATTACGCGATTAACCCAGAAGGGCAAAAACCAAAACGACAATTGTAATGTAATGAAATGAAATGAAATCTTTAAATTTAACGTCTCACGGTTATGCCGCTTAGGATAAAGGAGACGGCGATAATGAGAAAAATGGTGGAATGAAGAAAGTGGGAGAAAACGGGAGAACCCCAAGAAAACCCACCAGCACGATGTTTGTCCACCACAAAGTCCACACGGCGCGAGCTGGGATCGAACCAAGGACCCGAAGTACCGGAGGTGAACGCTCTACCACTTTTGTTTAAACTTCCTGACTTATTTTCTACTTGAACCACTTTTCAGGACTACTAGACACGACAGGGACACGAACACAGAAACATCGAGGACAGTTAAAATTCCACCCTTGCTACTACAGAGGGACTCGAACCCCCAATGGGCTTCACCTCACGATAATCAGCCTAACGCCTGAGACCGCTCGGCTACACCCACCGGCTCACTGAGCCACCGCGCCCTCGACAGTTTTAATAGGGTTACCTGAATTTTCAAAGAAATGAAATGAAATTATATCTTTTAGTTTAACATTCCGCGATTATTTCATTTTAGAGTAAGGAAGACGAAGATTAAGGCAAATGAATAGTGATGAAAACAAAGTGGTGGAATGAGAAAGTGGGATGAAACAAGAAAGTATCCGAGAAAATACAGGTTCACGATGTAGTCGACCCACAACTGACTTGGCAGGTCATCCAACCAGGGACTACATACAGAAGAGGTAAGCGTTCTAACACACTTTTTTTTTTTTTTAAATAAAGGTAACACATTCAACACGCGTGCCTCTGTAAATTAAGTGCCTAATTACTATCTTTTACTACTTTCCACTTCATTTAACTCGTTTATCCAGTAACCAATAAGAACAGGGACACCAACACATAAACATCGAGGACAGTTAAAATTTCAGTCTCTCCTACTGGGAATCGAACCAATGACCTTGTACATGAAAGGCATACGGGCTAACCGCTACACGAGCGTGAAGTGTATCATTGACCCACTGTGTCCCCTAATTTTTAAAAGGAGAAGGAGAAATATTTCACGAGTTTTAAGAGGAAAAATGGAAGATGCATTATATTCAGGACCGATTAGTCTGTAAATTAGGGGGGCATTCAGATGCAGAAGGCATATATATGAGGTTTTTAAGACAAATTGCATTCAGATTATAACAAGTATTGTATATTCATAAATAGAATGCGGGGGCACACATCAGCTTTGGGAGGGCGGTCCCCTTGGTCCCCCCAGGATTGGCGCCCTTCTTCAAGACTCTCTTAAATTATGACAAACACATACATTATATACAGTATCACATAGTAGGCTAACGTAGAACTATTTTGCTGGAAACTGGGGCAGTTTCATTGAAAATAATTGCAACAGATAAAACAGAAAAGGTATTACAATTCTCGGTGGGAATTCATATGGTCCGAATCACTACGTTAAGATGCAGGTACTCATCTAATATATAGCACAGCGCTGAAAAGGAGACTGAACTCAAATCAAATTAAATAAATGAATCACATGCCTTATAATTGTATTTTTGTAACGACTGCATCTCTTAACAGCTCCACACCCATTTTCAAATGTTCAAAAAATCCTTTCATCGAAATTAACAAACACTTTTAGTTCTGCTTAGTTCACAGTGATTTCTACCTAAGCTATGTTTGTTTAATATATTGTAACCTGTTTGGCAATAAGTAATTAAAGAAAACTATGTCCACAAAAATAAAAAATAAAAAATAATCTTTAAAAAATATTTTTCAGGCTACTAGATATTAAGTACATCGATCTTTCTCTTACATTTCTTCGCTGCCTTCAAATTCAGAAATGCCGTCTTAGCCAATCACTTAAAGCAATGAAAGAGAAAAAATGTATAGATGTACTCATTGCAGTGATGTTATGCATGAAAGTTTGTAACATAGGTATACACTCCACCGTTTTCAAGAATATAGCTTTTATCTAAGCCCAGTACGCACTCATACTTTCGTAAATATAAGATGAGTATCTGCTAAACTATAAAAACGCCGTATACCATCAATTTTATTTCTAACTAAACATCAGATACGTAACTAGGAAGAAGATAATACCAGTGTTGGGAAGTAACGTAACCCAAGTAACGCGTTACTTTTTAAGTAACGTTTCCTAGTAACGCGTTACATTTTTTCCAAAGTAACTGTAACGGTAACGCGTTACAAATTTTTAAGTAACGTACCTAGTTTGCGTTACTTTTTTCGCGTTACATTTCGGATGAGTAACTACAATATATGTATATTTTTTTTCGGAAACAGATGTTTCTTTCCTGTAAGTGAATTTCTCAGAATAAAACAACCGAGCATGAACTACGTATGTCAGTGACCGAGAGTCACAGACACATAGAGCCGGTTCAGACGTGCAGAAAAGTCTGTTGCGGGCCCGCAACAGACTCGCAGCAGACTCGTGCGGGAGTCTCAGCCCAACCACTTCACATAGACATAGAAAACAGCTCATTTTATTTTCAGCTGCAGATGAATGAAGATGAAGATGGAAATTGAAAGAAGAAAACGTGCTGTTTTTGTATACTTAGCCAGTAAACTCCTAAGGAAGAAACAGATACGATATTGGGTTCATCCGTACGTAAGCTCAAGACTGCTTAAAGGTGCATTTTCTTCCATGTTTATTGATCTGCGCAATGACGAAGAAAAGTTCTTTAATTATTTTCGCATGAGCATCACTTCATTTGATGAACTCTTATCGAAAATAAGTGATAAAATTAAAGCAGAAGATACTTTCATGAGACTTGCGATACCACCAATTGAAATGTTGGCTGTTACATTAAGGTAAGTTAATTATGTTAACTAATTATCGTTTGTAAAAGCACAGAAAGTTAAACATTCGAAGACCTATTCATAGACAATTTCCGATGTTATTAGCGGCCACTGGCGTAGTTTAACAATTGCGTGACTAATTTCGATTTTTTGACATAGTTGGTGGCTTTAAATTAAAAATGAGACATTTATTTGAGACTTCCCGAACATCCCGCTCAACAGGGGGCGTTTCAATAATAGTAAAATTTCCCTTTATTTATTCATAAATTACCGAATATGAGAATTCGCTTCAGTTAGAGATGCAAAATTCGGCATGTAAACTCATAATAAAAATAATGGAGCACAGGTTTCAGTGACTTTGAAAATTTTCTCTTGAAGGGGAGATGGGGGATTTTTATAGTAGTGGGGTCCAGTGGCTCAGTGATAGTGTTCACCTCTGGTTCGATCCCAGCTTGCGTCAAGTGGGCTTTGTGGTGCGAGAAGCACCGTGCGCGCGAGTTTTCTCGGGGTTCTCCCGTTTCCTCCCACTTTATTCATTCCACCATTTCATTCATTTATCATCATCATCATTATTTCCTTTAGCCTACCCGGTATAATCGTGCGACGTAAAACCCAATGATTTAATTTCATTCCTATAGTAGTGACATTTCCCGTTATATATTGAGAAAGTATAGGACTCGCTTAGATTGGAGATGTGAAATTCTTAATGTAAACTCTTTTAAAAAATAATGCATTTAGTGTTTCCGAATAATCCATTTCTAAGGTGAGAAAAAGGAAACATTTTTATAATTGTGACATTTAACGATAGAAGGTTTTGAGGAAATCCCCAATACGTGTTGCGCACCAAAAGCAGGCAACGCAGCAAACGGAAGCAAAAACAGACGGGCTGATTATTTTGTAAGCGACATAGGTAGAATTGCATGGCAAGATAACTTTGTTTAAGTTGTTCTTTATGTAAGAAAACATTCAGTTGTTATCTCTAGAATAGTAACGACGTGCATAATATTATGAATTGCACGAGAAACAAAAATATTTCTGTTACATCTCGAGCATGCTTTTTTATTTTTTAACCACATGTGTACCCTGATGTTCAACAATTTTCGTGTTAACTCTATTTTTTTTTAAATAGTACATTAACAAATAAAGACAACAATTGTCAGCCGAAAAACGATGTTTTTTCTTTCTTTTCTGTTCTGCTATTATGTTGATGGTTGTTTTGGACTTCAGCGTCCCTTTTGAGCACAGAAGCTATATAATACGTGACCTCCACCCAAGAGCGCCCATGTTGTGGTTTTCAAGGGGGGCAAATATAAGCGACTTTTCAAATATAGTTTCATTTTTTGCTGCAACTAATGTAAAAATTCTATTGGGTTTTCGATATTCCCAAGTACAATTTCCTCTTTGGGGGGGGGCGAATGCCCCGCCTTGCTCCCCCTGATGGGCCACCTTGCCTCGACCTAAAGTATAATGCAACGTACGTTATAAACAGTCGGTTCATTCCGTAGTGAATGACAAGAAATCTCATCAAAGAAACTGCATTAACAATAAAGGCTTTTCCTCCAAGCGCATTTGTTGTCTATTGTTATCACAAAAAAGTATTCATAGCCTCTCTGCTGGAAAGGGACGCTAAACGAAAATCAAATGTAAACACTACATGAATATTAGATTTTTACATTGAAAAGTAATAATAACACATACCAATGCTGTTTTTTTTCTTCTTCTGTTTTTCATTAAATTTCTCACATAAGGTTTCACACACCTTATTCCATGCATCCCGTTTTATATATATATATATATATATATATATATATATATATATATATATATATATATATATATATATATATATATATATATATTTCTATTCTATACATTTCGCACTTTAAATTCCATATCTCATGATATTTTTGTATTTCGTTAATGAATAGTTCTTCATTCAGTTCTTCGCTTTCCATTTCTGCGGGCGCGGGAAAGTCTGCACGTGTGGCTTGCCTCATTGCCAGCAATGGTTTCCCGACCCGCAACACCTGTGCGGACTCGCTGCGAGCCAGCAGTGCCCGCAACTCAATTTTTGCCCGCTGCGGGTCCGCAGCAGAGTCGTGCGGGAAAGTCTGCACGTGTGGCATGAATGATATAAACCAATGTATTTCCGGCTCGCGCGGGGCGGGCCCGCAACAGACTTCTCTGCACGTCTGAACCGAGACATAGAGAAACAGATAAGTTCGTAGTGCCACTTGCTGTTTTTTGAAGATGAGGACAGCCTTAGGGAAATCACGTGTACTGATTGCAAGCACCTGGAAGATTTTGTCGTAGATTTTGACAGCTCCAAATCAATACATTCAGTGAGTGAACTAGGAGTGCAATGATATCGGTAGTCTATGTTACTTTGATTGGTATTGGTTTTATCAAGATGGAAAACGAAAATATTTTACCGTTCGAACATTTGAAAGAATACTTTTTTCTTAAGAGCTGAGGATGATTGTGGACAGAATTTAAAAGTAAAGTGTCTGAAGTGCCCCTGCGGAAAATATTTATCAACAATTAGGGTGCCATAATCAACGATTTACAATAAGGTGTTAATATGAATAAACTGTGTTCTGATGAGCAGGCCTACTTTATTACTCGAAAATAGTTTGCTGATGGTATGTAATATTGGAGTTCTTTCAGATCAGTTTGCTTATCCTAGAGTCCCGTTGATTATAGAGTAGTGTAATGTTTCTCTATATTCTTTATTTTTAATTTTACATAACAACATTGTTATTATTATATAATTAGTTTAACAATAATAATAAGCAACCATTTTTTCTAACGTATAGAGATGAGCACGAGTCAAGCTAAAACTCGACTCTACTCGAATTCAAGTCGAGTTTCGAGTCAAGTCAAGGGTAATATCCTCGAGTCGAGTTCCGAGCCGATTCAGTTTTTCGCGTCGAGTTTCGAGTCCAGTCGAGTTTGATAAATGTCTTGTTCGTTTTAAGTCGTCTTGAAATCATGGCCTGATTACACTGGGAAACGAAAGCCATGAAAAATATAAGCTAAACAGTAATATGGAATACTTTTAGTGTTGCTCACGAGAGGGGACACGGCTCGCATCTCGTCTCGTCTCGATAGCGAAACCACAAGAGATTTTTTTATAACAAGCTCAGCTCGGCTCGGCTCAACTGAGAAGATGGCTCGAGCAGGCTCACTTGGGGTGAACGATCGGCTTGGTAGGGATGAGCCATTTGCTCGGTTCGGTTCAACTGAGCCGAGGGCTCTAGCCGAGTCGGTTGGGTGAGCTGTTGGCTCGGCTCATTTCTCGGTTCGGGTCGATAGTGAATGAGCTGTGAGCTGAGCTGCTCGAGTCGTTGACAATTCCAAACTCGGGCCGAGCAGTTTTGAATATATTTGGCCAGTGCCCTCTAACTTTTAACAGTGTTTGGCTCGAGCCCGAATACTCAACCTAGACCCTCTAGTTTTTTAGTATTCAAATACAAACCGCCTATCTTCCTTTTTATATAGAGTGTTATAATAATAATAATAATAATAATAATAATAATAATAATAATAGTAATAATAATAATAATATAAGTAGTAGTAGTGTCATTGATAATAATTATACTGTCTATGTAATATACTTGAAGAATGTACTCGAAACTACACACCGGATTTGGCTCGAGTCGACTCGAAACTCGACCCCAATTCGAGTCGAGTTGGAGGAAATTTTTCGAATCGAGTTCTCGGGTCGAACTCAAAGATGTCTGTTTCTAGTCGAATCGAGTGTCAAAGAAAACTCGCTCGAACTCGCTCGTGTCCATCCCTACGAGTAACGGAGTATGGCATTTTATCAATGTTACATTATATGAAAATGTTCATATATCAAGTAAAAATTTGTCCTTGCATTTACATAAAGCGATTCAGAACGTGCAATAATAATAATAATAATAATAATAATAATAATAATAATAATAATAATGATAATAATAATAATAATAATAATAATAATAATAATAATAATAATAATAATAATAATAATAATAATAATAATAATAATATAATAGCGGTAGTAATAGTAGTACGGAAAATTGAAGTCATAATTTTTTTTCACAATTTTAAAGTTTCGGACCTAAAGGTAACGCGTTAGTAACGCGTTACTTTCGATGTAAAGTAACAGTTACTTTTTGGGGGCAAGTAACGCGTTACTAACGCGTTACATTTTAAGAGAAAGTAAAGTAACTTGTAACGCGTTACATTTTTACAAGTAACTTACCGAACACTGGATAATACAAAGGGCGTTCAAGTATATCCGGGATTTTCGGTAGAAAAAACAGAAGAAAAGTTTCAATGAGTGGAAACTGCATTTGTTTTTCAACTCACACACGAACATTTATTTAAAGTTTTAACAAACACCTGAAGGGTTCGGCATTCAAAGATTTGTCAGTATCAATCTAGAGAATCCTGGTTGACTTCGTCATCACCGTGGAAATGTTCCAGTCCATACAGTGATAGAATCCAAAAATAGTAGGAATTCATGTTATAACAGTCGATAAGTTTGGTATAAGCTTCAGCTCTACTGTGCTAATCAAAACTGGAAAGCTGTTTTGGTATACATGCACTCGCTTCTCAGAACTGCAAATAGTCATGGATATTTGAGTTTATTGTTCTTCACAAAAGACTATCTACCATTCCCTTTTTTATGGTACGTTGTGAGACGATTGTCAAAGATTCTAGGAGTGACCGATATGGCTTCGGATCCACTAAGAACGAGATTGCCAATGACCTACGCATGGCCGTCTTTGAAGCGCTTGCAATATTTACATAGCTTTCTGTAGCTGAGTATCTCATTACTGCATTGCGACTAAAGCCTTCGGTAAAATTCAGCTTGTTTTGTGCCTACCTTAACATTTTACCACCACACTCTGCTCCTGTCACTTGCTCTGATTTTCCTCTGTTAAAAGTTTCACTTTCTTTCTACTTTGCTAAAAGTTTCACTCTTTTAGCTCTGATAAAAGCTTCACTCTGTTTTCGCTTCACTCTGGTTTTGCTCTGCTAAATGTTTCATTGTGCTGCTTATCATCTTGAATAACGATCTCCGAACTAGCGCACAAAATAAAAAATGGTATCTTAGGCGACGTGGTATGTGATAACGCGATGTGGAAGGAATAAGAGAGCAAAGTGAGAAATACAATTACTGATGACTAAAATATTGAAAGTAAAAAGTAAATAAAAATGCTTTTATGAAATACACTAAATAGATCATTTCGTGTACGGTGAAGAAATGAGGGTTAAAGCATTGGACGCGATTTAATTTTTGCGTACACGGCTTCATGAACGCATATAAACATATCCCACTCATGTAGGTATAATTATTTTAACCAACTAATCCTCTAGTATCCAAAAAGAATTTACACTTGTACCTTATAAAGAACCAGTAATGATTTTAGTAGTCTTATTTCCATTTCTATAGGTCCATTTTACTCTACAAAAGGAAACCTTTCCTTCTTAATAGTGCATTTTATAGAAAATATTGTTCTAGGGACAATATTTTCTCAGCCTCAGTGGTGAATTAAAAAAAAAAGAATTTTAATAAAAAAGTGGTAGAGCGTTCACCTGTGGTGCTAGCGCTCCCGAGTTCGATCCCATCCCGCGCCAAGTGAACCTTGTGGTGGACGAACACAGTGTGCGTAGGTTTCCTCGGGGTTCTCCCGTTTCCTCCCATTTACTTCATTCCACCATTTTCATTCTTTTCTCATTATCACCGTCTCCTTTAGCCTAAGCGTGGGACGTAAAACTCAAAAATCTCATTTCATTTTTTTTCATAGAAAATATTGTTTTTTTTTAGTCTTTGCCGTTATTATTTACTTTTTTGCCTTTATTTAATATCCTACAATCAATTCTTTATTCATGACATCTAAAAACCAATAAATAATAGTATATTAAATGATTTGAATATGTGATCTTACTTTTTTAAATGTATCATATCGTGTATTGTATATCGTTACACATCCCAACACCGGTTCGTCACTACTTGGCCTCCGTAATATCTGACCTAATGCCAAGAAAGAAAACAAAAAGAAGAATACACACAAAATAAACTTGGAAATAAAATATGTAGGTATATATATATATTTTTCATGAAAGACCTACTCGAATTAAAATACTTTCAAAGAAAACGTTACTTGATGGAGAAAAAAGAAGTGGATCTACTGTACCCGTACCAATGATTTTTTTTCAAAAACTAAAAACTTCAAGTTTTGAGTATTCTAGACCAATTCTCTTTTTTATTTATTCGATCATTTATTAATGAACAGTAATATAAGTTAAATCTTTTATTTTAGAATTAGGTTTTATGTCTTATGATACTGTTTTCTTCTTTTAAAATTCTACAGATATATAGTTCTAACCACTTTATGCTTCCTGCAATTAAGTCAGACGTTATAAATTTTATTAAAAAAAAGTGTAGAATATATTTATTCTTAAAGTTCTTTTTATTGAGATACTTTTTTTTTTCAAAAACAAAACAGAATATTAGATAACAAATTTCTATAAAATACTGGTCTCCACCCAGGAACCAGAAAACATGAATAGCAAAGGGTTTTTGTATATAAATTGTGTTTTCAATACGAAGAATGAGGCAGAAAGTAAGTAATTATATAAGTTTGACCTTTCCTTTCGCCATATGGGGTAAGCTCGTTAGTCAAAAACAATTAATTTTACAGTAATACGATAAACTAAAGATAAAAATAATGTAAAAGTCTTTTACTATATAATCTGATTTATGTGTACAAAATTTCGAAGCTACTGTAGAAATGGGTAAAATTTAAGTTTCAGGATCAGATTAACAAACAGAAACGTACCCTTATACAGGCATTATAAAAATGGAAGCTGCTACATTTCTTTATTAAGACGAAGGTACCAGTCAAAGTCTGCAGTGTATCAACCTTTTCAGTTTTATCTTGAAGTACGAGTTACATGTGATGATAATTTAAACTATAATTAGTATATTTCCATAGTACAATTTGTACTGAGTTACAATCACTATTCTACTGAAGTACAAATAGAAGTACACTTATACTATTATTCAAGGTTATGTTGTCTTCCTTTGAAAGATCATATGGATTTCGTTATCAGAGTTGCATCACAATTAATTGTATTTAACACATAACACAATACTAATCATGCGTGGTAACAGAAACAAGTGAAAGAAACTGTGATATGCAAGAGAATATGCTAATTTTATGACAGCAATTATCACGGTGTTCATTGCATATCTGAAAGAATAATCAAATCGTACTTCCGAGATATGGATTGAAAAGCTATACTTTAAAGAAATTTGAACATACTTCTATAAGAAATAAATACTGCACTGCAGGCCTGAAACCAGCCACAGAGGGTTTTTCTTAGAGGGGGAGGCATGAACATGTTAGAAGGGAAAAAATCATTAAAAATTATCTTACAAATATCTAAATTGCTTTTTCTGTATTAATAATAGCATTTGTATTAATGTCCCCTAACCCACCACTGGTAGCGGACCTGCTGCACTGAAATTAAACGCATCTGCAACTGAAGTTCTTAAATACAATAAATTATATATGAAGAACTGGTACTGTCATCTATAATATACTTCACTTCATTATAGTCTTATTTCATTGAAAATTATTTACTATCAGTCTTATTTTATTTAGTTCTACATAAAGCGTTATTCATCTTTCACAATGGGACACGGTGGCTCAGTGGTAGAACGTTCACTTCGGGTGCATGAGATCGTTGGTTCGATCATAGCTCGCGCCAACTGAGCTTTATGGTGCACAAACACCTTGCGCGTGGGTTTTCTCAGTGTTCTCCCGTTTCCTCCTACATTCATCATTCTAACTTTTCGTTCAATTCTCATCATCCAGTCTCCTTTAGCCTAGCCGGCATATCTGAGGGACGTAAAGCTTAAAGACTTCTTTTATTTTCTCTTTCTTAGGACTGTAGAAGATAAAGTCATTTGTGCTGGGCACAATAATTAAAACAATCTATTATACAAACTTGAAACACTTGTAAGTACTAAAATGAATTTCAAAAGGATGTTGTTTTTATTTCTAGAGTAACTTTATATACTCATGAGCAGACATACAAGTGAGAGGGAACGCAAGGGACGTTTTTCCTCCACTCCCAGAAAATAGCGATTTCGTGCCCCTACTTTCTAAAAATTGCAATGGGCAAAGATATGCACGGGGGACGGCATGACGTCATTCGTCCCCTTATCTTCACAGATCCACTTTTACCTCTATTCATAAGTAATGAATGAGATTATATATGTATGATCAGTTAAAGTGAAAGTTATGTAAGTTTTCTTCAGAATTCTTTTTTATTGTGGGTTTAAGTATATCTGATCTTTAGCTGCAGTTATGATTCATTTAAAAGTGTTGATAGCGTTCTCATAAAATTCAGAGACATTACACGTCTTCGCTGTTTCTCCATTTTATAACTTAACCTATTACTGAAGACATGTTAAAATCAATATGTGTACCTTGTAAGTCATGCATTAGTCAATTTCTTTTGAGACTTGTGGTGACTTAGTGGTTCAACGTCTATGCACATAAATACTGTAGGTAACAATGTTTATCTTAAGAAATCCATTCACAATTGAACATTTCGTTTATGCTCTCTTATTTTGTTTTATGTCAACATGTTGAAATAGCGTCTTCGCTTAACTGTTCTGGTCTATGTTTCTTTAATGTTCCATTAGGTTTAATGCCTACTGGTGGAATACTTACTCTTGGCACGTTGATGGCTTTGCGTTAAACATTTACTTTGTCTCTATTTCTCTCCCTTTCTCTTTTTTTTCTCTCTCTCTGTATCTATGTCTGTAAATATATGCATTATATTTGCATAGATATGTGTAACAATATATGTGAATCTTACGATCAACTCCCGTAGACCATGGGAGCACTCGGTTGTAAAAGAAGTAAAACGCTTTTTTCTGGCCAGCCACCCTGAATGAGGTTTTTCTCATTTACACCAGACAAATGCCGGGGTGGTACCTAATTTATAGGACCCTGGTCGTTTCCTTCCTTCCCCAATCCTTTCTTCCTTCCCTTTCCTCGGCTAGTGTGCACGCCGAGGGACGTCATCCCTCATACTTGATGGGCTAAATGGCCATAGATGCCGAAAGCCCAGAATTCTAAATCGTAAATTCTAATTCCCTATACCACTAGTTCATTCCTTCATGTCTCTTAAAAGGCGACCGGTAGGTTTAAGTTTTAAGCAAGTGAGTTTGTCACGTAGTAAATGTACAGTATACTTCTAATCTATACGAATGAGGAACAAAGTACTAAATATATAACAATCTATTTTTTAGAGGTATAAAGCTAGAAGGTATAACTTATACTGATGATGTTTGGGCTCACAAGAAAATGTTTCTTACCATCTTTTATCATATTTACCCTTTAAAGATGAATATTAAATCGGGAAATGACAAGTTTGTACCAATTCTGGTTGAAATAGAGAAATAAAGTTATAGTTAAAACATAACATGCAAATAATATTGATAAAGTACAAATCGTTTGAGTATTCAAATGGTTAAAACAAAATGCATTACTCAATACAATTCATCTTGCAGATAGGAGCTTAGGCTAGGGTCTTGAATGCAGAATAGGTCAGAAGGAGTGGGAAATATTGTGCAGTGGAGATTGCAGAAGATAAAGATTGTGAGTAATGAGGTGTAGGTTGAGTGCTATACAATAGAAGTGGACTGTTACGTATAGGTTGTCATTAAAAGAATTAGGAGACGCTTGGTTATTATATTTATTTAAGGAGAATGTTGACTAGCGGTTGGGTTGGCCAAAAAAGACTGAATTGCCTGTGATTGTTTCACATAGTTCATCTTCTGAATGAGGTCCAGATCCCTTTCTAAATCATGGAGTCGATCCTGCAATTGTTGTACTGATTGAGAAAATTTGAGAGGTACCTTCTGAAAAAAAAAATTGCAATCTTAATGATAGGAAATCAATTTTCTTTTCCTCCGAGGCCACTGGCATGGGTTGTCTAATGACCCATGATTTTCTTATAAGACATGCGTCGACTGGTTCATTTTCGCTATGCTGAGTTTGAAATACTTTTAATTCCGCCTTGTAGTTTGGTAAATTTGGGTGAGATAATGAAATTAATTTGGTTTTGAATTTTTTGTAATAAAAGTTATTAAATTGATTTTGATTTTATAATTGGAGTACACAATCGTGGGCTACATCTTGCAAATACATCGGTGGTATTTCTTTTCCTTTTATCATTTAGCCTTATTCTAGTCCATTAGCCTTATTCTAGTCCATACCTAGGATAAGGCTAAATGATCAAGGAACAAATAAGATCGATCCGGATAGTGAGTATCTTGTTAGATGGGGAGTATTAGCAGGTATTCGGGAGCCTGCTTCTGCCATACTACTTTCGTTCTCTCTATATGTTATTTTTCTGACGGAGTTGTCGGCATAAATACTGCAGCCTGAAACGAATCAATTTACCGTTAAAAAGTGTTATGGGACTGCTACTACAACACGGATAATGTCTTTTTACAAGTCTGTCTTATTATCACTAACACTAACACACTGACACTTTATATTAGTAGAAAAGTTTCTAAGTCCGATGCTATTAATAGAAATAATGTCAAGTAGGAAAGTCCTTAAGGATGTCTGTTGGATTGACGTCGATGCTTCTTCTATGTAAAATTCTCTGTGTTCTCTAGGGTATAGCAAAATACGGTACAGCGGAGATTGAACTTTACTATCACCTTTTATTATGAGTCTGCTCTTAAATACCATTTATTACAATTAATAAAGTTCCACTAATTATGAAGGTAAAGAAATGACCAGGTGAACTAGAACGTGTTGGTTAAGTTACTCTTAATGACCAGATGTCTTTGAGAGCTAAGGAGAATTTGTTGACTAGGTGTCTTTCAATGACCAGGTGTCTTGGGTAAATGAGCTGAATGACCAGGTGTCTTGGGCAAAGGAGCTCAATGACCAGGTGTCTTGGACAAAGGAGCTAAATGCCCAGCTGTCTTGGGTAAAGGAGCTCAATGACCAGATGTCTTGGGCAAAGGAGCTAAATAACCAGGTGTCTTGGACAAAGGAGCTAAATGACCAGCTGTCTTGCGTAAAGGAGCTCAATCACCAGGTGTCTTGGACAAAGGAGCTAAATGATCAGCTGCCTTGGGCAAAGGAGCTCTATGACCAGGTGTCTTGGACAAAGGAGCTAAATGATCAGCTGCCTTGGGCAAAGGAGCTCTATGACCAGGTGTCTTGGACAAAGGAGCTAAATGACCAGGTGTCTTGCGCAAAGGAGCTCAATGACCAGGTGTCTTGGACAAAGGAGCTCAATCACCAGGTGTCTTTTACAAAGGAGCTAAATGACCAGCTGTCTTGGGCAAAGGAGCTCTATGACCAGGTGTCTTGGACAAAGGAGCTAAATGACCAGGTGTCTTGCGCAAAGGAGCTCAATGACCAGGTGTCTTGGGCAAAGGAGCTAAAGAATCAGGTGTCTTGGGCAAAGGAGCTAAAGAATCAGGTGTCTTGCGCAAAGAAGATAAATGAACATGCGTCTTAGCCCTATATTTAAAAGTACTTCTTAAGCTGGCATTAACTCAAAGATTCCTTGAGAAGTCTCCCTTGACTAAAATCGGTATTTATAAACCTTCCTTGAGGTCAAGAAACTCCTGAATTCAAGGAAACCTTAATGAAAATCTATCCTTAACTCAAGGTAGCTATTGATCAACCTTGAACCTTCCTTCGTTTGTTGAATTTGTAATGGTTGAAAAAGAACAAATATACGAATTGAATTTGTATTTTTAGATGACTGGTGACGGGTCAAGGAAAATTGCTGGAAGCGTATGACAATCAATTCTTCGAGAGATTTATAAATAATTCAACCAAGCATATTGATTTTAACTTTTATGTTAATTTTATACTAACATTCACGGTGATAACAAAATTCATTGCACACAGAAAGAATGAGTAACCGCACTTATTTCTCATTACTTTTCTGGCAATTTGTAAAGCTGTATTCTACATGAGACGTAGATTCTATTCTCTTTCGATGATTTTCTGTTGAACCGTTCCTCTTAACTTCTTTCATTAAATTTTTTGGACCAGGAAGATATGCACTTCATAGCGTTGTACTTCATCTTTAAATTGCTTTAATCATGATTATGATCCAGCCTATGTGTATAAAAAATGTCAAATATAATTTATAGCCTCAAATTTAGAGCAAACGCCTTAACACAATATCTACATTTTATTTTTAAATTAACTGCAATAACAAAATTGTTAGGTTGGGGTGGTTTAGGCCACGATAACTTAATTTCAATTTATTGATTCTTGTACTACATCTAGTGCATCATACAACAGCATAAGTACCACATGCAAGAGCACTGCTCAAGGATAAGACGGAAAATCGTATAACTCAAAAACCAAGGAACATAAGGAGAAAGGAACGTAGGATCTCATATATACTGGTACCAAAAGTCATTGCTTATGTAAATAAAAATTTATAGGTGATACTGGTTAGTGTTTCTGTGAAAGTAAATTGGCAGGATGAAATGATTTACATGATCAACTTATATGCAATATATCGGCACGTTCGTATCATTAGCTTAGTAATGTAGTGTTTTGTCTTTGCCGAATAGCATAATGGCTCTTGCGTTACAGAAATGGTTAGTTAGGTTAGGTTAGGCATTAATTCTATAAAATGTAAAATTTTTACAACTTGGTACTTTCCCAGTTTAGCTATCCATATTTGAATCATGAATTGTGGCTTCTTTTGCTCAGGAAGTGGTCTTGTAAAATGTTTCTTATGGAGAGAATTGAATTCGTATTCATATATCTAAATTCTCTTTAGGGGAACTTACCTCTTATGTGACATACGGCATGAAGAGATATGAAGTAAAAACGACAGTCTAAACCAGTCTGTGCTAGATTGCCACTAAAGGGTACGAATGCTATCTAAACGACTCAGGGTTGAGCGAAACTGATGAGTCCGCTCTGGAGGGGGGAGGTATGTTCGAATGGAGCAGGTGTAACAAGTGACGACTGGTATGCACGTAAGCAAGGATGGTGAAAACATTGGTTAGCTTAAGTTATTAATGGTGATCATGCCGGTTTTACGCTTTCGTGATTAACATTAGCATACCCATCTCAGGATTTGAACAGCTCTAATGCAGTCATTAAGAAATTATGAACTACACTTTATTTTATGCAGTTTAATGAAAATTATGCTTTGAAATACTAAATTCAGGACACGTGAAACGACCAACAAGATACGTGGAGCACAAGTTTGATTGGCTAAGTTCTTCAGAGGTTCGTTATTCATGGTTATCACCATCAAATATTTCTAAAACAAATATTACATACGGTGGAGGCATAGCTTTGACACACAACATTTTCGAATATTTACAAGTAAAATCCAATACTTTGCTTGAAAAGACATGTTTATAAAGAACAAATTTCTGCAGACGATAGAATTAAATACAAAATAATACAGCTATATTTTAGGTTTAGAACGGTAGGTTTACAATGTAAAATCTACAAATAATTAACGACGGATAAAATAAATGAGAACATATGAAAGATGACTCTATTAGATGTATTCCACTGGTGGTATATTTCTGCAGAACCTGTATTTGATGTTTACAAGTGCAGTGTTGTAAGTATGAAACCATGATGGGTGTTATTTAAACTTGCATTATTGCCCAAACCTACTTCTTTCCACTAGCTTTGCTTACGCTCATACCAAGCATAGCTGGCGCGCTGTTTCCCTTCGGACGCATACCCGCATCACTTCGCGGGCTCACCACCTTCGCCCTCCGTGACTCGCTTAGCTGGAATCTGTGATTTTAAGTGGACACTTAGCAAGGTTAGTTTGCTTTTTTTTGCATGTAGTTTTTGTCACACATCCTGAAGCTGTATTTATACGCAAATAGTAAAGAACAAAAAAGAAAATTTTCAACAATTATTTCCTGTGCCCCCTTGAATTTTATCTATGCCAAGTGTAATATTTTCATGTCTCCCAGCGGACACCATTTTGGGGACAATAAGAAGGAAATTATAGAAAGAATTTTATTTTTTAAAAATTTCTTCATAGTGGTGGGCCGAAAGTAAACCACTACGTTACATACAACGGAAAACACGAAAAAACATTGAACATCTTTAAAACCTTTAGAATGAAAAAAAAAAAAAAAAAACAACATGTAGAACGATCTTGAAAGCAACCAAACCAGATTTCAACACCACAAATTGATAAACTTTTTAATTTCGAGATACAAGAACACTACAAAATTTGTGCTAGTTTCATTTTGCAGGGAAAATCTTTTTTTTTTTTTTTTTTAATATTTGACTGTATTCGCCTTATTGGTTTCTTCTTAAGTTATTTAAATATTAGATTGAGGACGTTCCTTCTCTGCCAAAGACTTCAATTGTGGGTTCACTTATTGTTGATGAGTTTTTGCTTGTTTATTTGGGCGTATCATATTAGTTACTAGTACGAGCACTGACGTAATAAATTAAAATATTAACCGGAGTGGAACGCTGCAAGCAACCAATCACACAGGAAACATTTGTTTGAAAAGAATAATTCACAAAATGTTGATTTCGCACTTCTTTTATTTTATAAGTAGTTATTTGTTATTAGCAATGACTTCTTCATTTCTATGATTTTTTTAGTCTACCTTTAACCGAACGAAGTAGCTCGAGTGGTATAGCGTTGGCTTCGCATTCGGGAGGTTGGGGGTTCGATTCCCACTGGCGACCATCCTTACTGGAGTTACCCAGGGTTTTCTTCAGTCTTACCATGCAAATACCGGGATGGTACCTAATAAATACTTTCCCAAATCCTTTTTTTTGTTATTATTGTTGTTAGATATCCAGTATAAAATGGCTTCTGAGCTCTATCTGGTGATTGTTAGATAAATAAATAAATAAATAAACCTTCGATAAGGAACAGCCGAGGAAGGCTCATAAATATGACTTCAAGTGGTCGTTGAACTACAAGGACCGCTTAACCGAGGATGAGCCATTGAACATGTAGGAAAGGTACCTCGCAATGACCCGGTATCTCAGACCTCTTAATGGCCAGGCACCTTAGAGAGTTGGTACTTCTTGAGGTGTACTTTCCTCTTTCATACCATATTGTTGCAGACTACTAATGCCTCTGCGTCACTAATCGAATGTTGGCGACAATGAACGATGTCCTTCTCGTTGCCGTCGTCTGAAGTGTGTTTGCTTACTTCAAGCACTTGTAGTAGAAACACATGGTTACATCACGGTGTGAGCACATGTGTGAACATTAGAATATATGATGATGATTTGGAGCTTCATAGGTTACAATATAGCTTCTCAATTTAGTGTCCTTTTTAGTGTGTATGTTATTATCTCAGTTCTCTCTACCAGTACTTACTCATTTAAGATTTAACTTGAATAATGTTAATTTAATTTTAATCTGGACATTTTTATGGTTTGTGTATGCATCTGAAAGTTCAAAAACATTTTTCGGCCAGCTATACTACATATTATGTCGTGATCTACAACATCGTGCTTTGGGAGTTTTTTTTCACCAGACTGCTTACGAAAGGAAAGGCTATTTATTTTTACTTAAAAGAAATTGAAGGATATAAGATAATGAATACAAGAAGTAATTAAATTGCTATGAGCATTTAGAGCGCACACAACAAGTATGGAAAAAATACAAATTCTTTAAGGGAAGGTTCATGCTTTTAGTACCATCACGAAGTGTGCATTTAACTGCATGTCCATAGGAACTGGATGATTAAATTATGTATTAATTTCTTGTTCACAATATACACGTACGTTAAGAGACATCTTGTAAAAATGTTTTGTCGTGATTCCTTGAATTGTAGTCAAACTTTTTGTAATTACAACAAACTAAATTACTATTATTCGTATGTAAATGGCAAAATCTATATGACAAAATTTTATAATTAAATGTAGCAGATACTTATCCTACTTACTTCTACATCATTGCAGATTCTTTCTTACTTTATGATAAGTATTCATCCTAAAAATAGGACGTTCTTTTCTGCTTTTCGCAGGAAAGTACTCCTACTCTTCTAAGGACTCAACAGCAGGATTTCGAAGGATTTCTTGATTTTCGACGTTCAGATAGAAGTTAAGAAGGAAATCAACGTTTTCGTAATGCACTTTATAATATTAGAGTTCAACAACACCTTATGTATGTTTATGTAACTTTCTTTGAAATCATTTAAGAAAATATTGAATATTCCTGAGTGTGTGATACATATTATATTTTAAATTGATTTATCTCAGAAATGGTAATATGAAAGCTCACATGTAAAGCCCGTAACAATACGTAGAAAACAATGTATTGTGAAGTGATGTAGGTAGATTTAAGTCATTGGAGTTTCAGTTAATTCGGTTCCCGCTAGGCTTGTGGAACTTCAAGCATAATTTGAAATTTCTTCGTAGATATGAGGTTAACAAACGCATTTTCAGAATGGAATCCTAGTGTTCATCCTCAGCAAGAGCACGTGTGACTATTATTCTATGTTAAAAAGTAGGTCTACGACTTTTGGCTGAAAACGTATATGGCCGAATGAATTACGCATATGTTTTAAAAAGATTGAAATTGAATGGATATTTTAAATTCAAGGCATCATGAAATTATTCTCTTAATTAAAGAATGCATAACGTGATTGAAATTCATAGGAAAGTACAGAGTATTCAACAGATAATGATTTCTCCTGTTTTGTAAGAATCCCTTTATGTGAAGTCTTGCTTTGTTTGGAAAAAAATCTTGTTTGGTATGTGTCATCACGTTAAATTGCACGGGAATGGTCAAGTTTTCTTTTTCCAGTTTCTGGAAAGCTAGAAAATGTCAGAAACAATGTTCTTGGCCTCAATCTCTTATATTTATGGGTATTTCGAACTTCTTTGATCGTAATCCCGTTAAGCTTTGGGGGAAAGTATGGTAGGTACCATTACAGTATTTGCCAGATGTGAATGAAGGACACTCAGCAAAACAGAGTTGGTGATCTGATAAAAAGTATTATACCTTTTCGACTAATACCAGAAACCGAACCCGAGACCGTTCGCACCAAAATCGAAAGCGTTAACGATTTCGATACGCAGGACCACTTCAAAGTTAACAAATATTATACCATGAATGAAGCTAGTTAATTTTATACCATTATTTAGTTTTTGTGTTCATTTCAAATTATACGGTTAGTAAGTAGAACGAATAGTTAACTAATTGATTCTACGGAGTAGAATCGATAAATTTAAATTGAAGAAATAAGTTAAACGATGTTGGCAACCTCAGTTACTTTCCAATTCCCGATTATCGTGAGTTATATGTATTGTTCAAATTATATGATATTAAGTTAAATAACACAGTATGTATGATGCATATTGGACATATGTTTATACAGCAATCGTAGCTCGTTCAGTGTCCATGAGAAATGGAAGTATCGAAGTAGTTTGTTCGCGAGTGTTTATTGTGTGACTTTAAAGTCGGCGTGTCAGCTGCCGTATCAAATCACCGTATATGTTAGGCACGGGGTGAATGCCGTGTATGGACGCACCGCCGAGTATTGGTTGTAGAAATTTCATTCGGGAAATGTGAGCCTTTCGGACAAATCTTGCAGAGAATGACCACATATGTTGGATAACGAGGCCATGGGAACATCCATCGAGGGAGACAGTGGTCTAAATGGTGGTGAACTTCATGCAAGGTTATAACAGTCAATCTGCACCTGCATGGGATAGGGAACTCATACAAGTTAAGCAGTGGGTACTCTACACGTCGGCTGCCAACAAAGAACAGCAAGTAACAACGTGTTTGCCCCTTCACTCGGCAGCTGAACCTACTCATCTTCGATCGCTTGCTCACTGGTAACTAAAAGTGGGTCTTTTGTGACATTTCGGATCGTACCGGACACTGGTTGTCGCCACGTGACCCTGTTCTTCACACCTCAGGATACTTGTGCACCCATGAAAGGTTATTCTTTCTGTATGGTAGAATTGTCGGCAAATGGTGTATTACGAACTTCTTCCACTTGATGAGACCATCACTGAAGACCTCTACTCTCAGCAATTGCTAACAGTGTATCGTACATTGCAATAGAGGGATCTAGCATTGATGACTCGTAAGGTTGTGCTGTTCCTGCAAGAAAATGGCAAGTGACATGTGGCAAAGAGAATCCGAGAAACCCTTCAGCAACTTGGCTGGGAGACACTCATACTCACTGGATCTTGCAGCAAAAGATTATCAACTGTTTTATTCCCTCGACAACCACCTCCGTGGGAGATCCCTCGGAAATGAGAGAGTCCTGCGGAACGCAATCACAGACACTTTGCATTCATGACCGCCGAACGTTTTCACTAGGGTATTGTTCAGCTGCAGGAACGTTTGCAAAAGGTGTTGGATTCTGAAGGAAATTACTTCGAAATCTGAAGGTACACTCATGTCCAAAATTATTGTTGCATGTTTATAAATATGTTGTTGTGCAAATATAATTTGATAACGAATTCGCCTGGTATTTCTTATAATGTTAGTATGAGTATAATAGGCAAAGACATGTATGTGGCAAATTTCATGTCAAAACGGCAGAATATAAGGGCAAGAAAACGAAAATAAAACTTTCTTGTCCATTTAGCAACATTTTGTTTTCGTCACTCTAATTTTCGTATTTATATTTGTTTTCCTATGAAATTTACCACAAATATATATTTCCCGATTATACACTTAGTATCACTATTAAAAGTACCCTGCAAAATAGTTATCAAAGTATATTCTTACAAGAAGACAGTTATAGATATGCGACAATCATTTTGCACATGAGTGTACGTGCAATCCACTGGATTGCTATTTGTTTATCACTGCTCTCTAAAGGCAAGAACATTTTGATTACCTGGTATTACGCGTCAGAATGTATACCATAAAAACTGCATTGCAAAAACACAAACCCAATTTTTACTAGGGAGGTACTAAGAAGCACGAATGTTATCGAACGGAGTCAGGACAAGGCGAATCTCATGGGCTTGTGTGGGAGTGTGTTCTAAAGGGCCAGGCAGATCAGAGATGGTGAAGAACGATTAACGGAAGGCAATGAAACAAGTGAGTTTTGGAGCTCTTTTTATCGCTTCATACTACTAACGGTCAAGTTTTAAACATAAAATATAGCGTCAGTGGACCATATAGAAATATATTACTAGTACACTGAGAAAACTCCTTTATCCGAACAGCGGTATATTGTACAAATATACAGAATCCTTACATTTCCTACAAAAATCAATTCGGGGCATACGTTATCCACATGCAATATACGCACTGATCTTTTTCAGCTTAGATGTTGCATCATATCATTTCACGATGTCTGACATCTAACAATCTTCCATATATTACATACATATACGTATGTTACGTACGTCAGCTAAATGTTACATACGTCCACTTGTATATGAGATTCTAATCGCCGATATACAGTTCTTTCGTTCGTGCAGAGAGCACGTTTATTCGGAGAGCATTTTAACACTTTTAATTTGTCTGAAAATATCAACTTTTATTGATTAAATTCTAAGTGGGGTTAAAGTACAGGACTTTTCAAAGAATGGTGGATGGATATGTTTTTGGCAAAAGTGTACAATCTAATAATTCGAGGTACAAACTCAAGAGCAAATGGTAGCCCTCAAATTCTTGACCATAAAACAGGCACTCAATATGTTGTTAATACTCCTCCTTCTGGATAGATGAAAGTATTCTAAAATAAGATTAGTTTTATAAAAGCATGCACATTTAATTGTTTCTTAGTTGCACCAGTGTTTCAATATTCTTCAATATTTACCCGGTACACGTAGCTTGTCTTAAGGGTCTTACGTTCTCTGTAATTTTACTTACATTTTACAATAAAATATCGTTTTGATATGGTCTCAAAAACTACTATGAGGATTTATATACAAACATATCATTTAACTCAGCCGAATGATATTTGTTGATTTGTACTTTTATGTTTTCGTTTTACGTATACAAGACTCTTTGCAACACTTTATACTAATTACTGACTTCATATTTGCGATCCACCATGACTAACATATCGTGTACCTCTATCATTAATATGTTTTTCATTCTTAAATTTATCAATTAATTGTAGCATAATCCAACAAAAGTGAGATGGAATGAAATTTTTGAGTTTCACGTCCCACGAATTTGCCAGTCATGCTAAAGGAGACGGCGATGATGAGAAATGAATGAAATGGTGAAATGAAGAAAGTGGGAAGAAATAGGAGAACACCGAGGAAAGCGACACATACGGTGTTTGTCCACCACAAGGTTCACTTGGTAGGAGCAGGGTTTTGAACCCGGGGCCCAATCCACCAGAGGTTAACGTTGTACCACTGAGCCACAGCGGAAGACCACGTGAAGAGCTCGACCTGCCGACGAGGAAAAGAGGTACACGAGGAAAAGAGGAAAAGAGATACACGATTCTTAACCTAGTAGCACGGCAGTCAGAAATCAGAACACACCAAGCAGCTACAACAGAAGGAGTATCCCACAATATTATTTGGCGTTTGTTTCGTGAATAGCTGTTATATCCATGGCACTTACAGCGTGTACATGCTCTTGAAATGAGAGACTATTCTCCAGGATGAAGATTTTGTAGGTGGATACTAAGGAAGTGTACGCGCACCCCAATTTTTCCATCCTTCATTCTTCTCATTGGCTTTACGAGAGATGGCGTAAAGTTCGTAAACTTACACAATCGCCATTTCTGGGCCGAGGAAAATCCGCATCAAATTCTCTTAGGCCGCCACCAGAGACAATTTAGCGTAAAGGTGTGGGCAGGCATAATCGAAAACCAACTTTTAGGGCCTTATTTCCTCCCAGGGCATTCATGTAGCGAGTTGTATCTCAATTTTCTACAGCATGAATTTCCGCAACTTCTACAGAATGTACCTCTGAATATAAGATGTTCCATGTGGCTTATGCACGAGGGGCTCCTCCTCATTTTCAGACTCAAGATCACGAACATCTTGATGTTGCATATCCAAACAGATGGATAAGAAGGGGTAGTCAATATGCCGTCAATATGCCTACCGTCGTGCCCATGCGTGTAAGCGAGTTGGTGGAGGACATATTCAACAGCAATTTGACAAATAGAACCTGCTTATGCACAGAGAAAACTCCGTTCTCCGTACAGCGGTATATTGTACAAATATACGGAATCCGCTTGATTACTATAGAAACCAGTACAGAGCATACGTTATCCGTATGCTACATAGACACTGCCCTTAGATGTTACATCATGCCGTTGTAGGATGTCTGATATCTAACAGTTTTCCGTATATCACATACATATTCTTATGTTACCTTCGTCGTCTATATGTTATATACGTATATGTGTATGTAGGATCCTGACCGCCTATGTTGCTTCATACAGAAAGTACGTATAGGTGAAACACTTATACAAGAAAGTATTATAAAACATGTGTTTTCCGCTGTACGTCGGCTGTACGTTAAGTCCAAAAACTACAGGAATTACAGATGTAACCTATCTTTTTTAAGTACGCCACCTACAATTTCTTTTCTCAGTGTGGTGAGCACAAGGCAGCTATAGTCTATCCCTATTTATTTCGTTTTTTTCCCCACATAGTGTGTACACATTTCTTTAAATTTTTGTATATATTGCGGTGTTCATGTGCGTGTTCTTTTCAGTAGTTTCTCATATTCCCTATGGTTTGGGTTACTGCACCCTCTTTTCATTCATGTTCCCACGCCAATTCCTATGGTAGGTATACACACACTGTGCTGCTGCTATTCACCTCGAATGGCCCGCCTCTCTCATTTATGGTAACAAAAGCATGTTTTTATCTCTTACGTATGCAACCCCACAAAGTTAATTAGAAAATTCCCACGCCATGTTGAATTCGTTCAAGATATCACATTGCCCACAACGAATTACTGTTTTCTGTTTTTATAGTCTTCGAACCACGCTAATTTAGACCTCTCTTGTTCAAGAGAATTCAAGAGAATTCCACACTTCCTTTGAGGAATCTCTTGCGCACGGGTTTTACGATTGTGGCATAAGCATTTTTGAAAAGTGCACATTCAATGTCTTTGACTTGACCATATCGCCTTTGTTTTATCGTTTTGGATAGTGAAGATATAGATCCCTAAAGTTCATTTTCACACACTTTCGTACTCTATATGTCCGAAACTGTGAACTTTTGGCCAAGTTGCAGAGGACTTTTTTTTTTTTTTTTTTTTGGTTTGACATCAGCTATCAATAGCCTTAAATTTTTTGTACACATCAATAGGACAGCTTGTATTTTTATTTATAATGTCTGTATATGTAAGTATGTATCTTTCTGTATATAGGTAAATAAAATATCATACCACTCGATACGAATTACAAATTCACACAGAAAAAATACCCTTGTGATACAGTTAGCAGATGGAGAAATACCAATAAATGCCTTCAGATTGGAAGCGTTCCATATGTCGATGGAAGTTTTCGGTTCGACTCCCGGCAGAAATTCAGGTTAAACGGTATGAACACGTCTCGTAATTCTATCTGCTAATTGAGCGGTAAGCTCAAATATGAACGACCAACACAATCAGTGTTACAGCGACGGGCAATTTCCTTTTTCGTAGAAAAAAAAAATTTGCAGATCACTGCTGCCTGAAATTACGATAAAATAGCTTAATATATGATAGCCTGTTACCAAAAAAATGCTTTGATACCAACGTAATACTTTTCCAAGTGCATTGTAAACGGAACAATTTAAACACGATTTAAAACATTCTTGCAACTGTTTGTTGATAATATATGTTTTCGAATATTTCCGTTCATGTGTAATACAAACTTTAATGCGTACTTCCTTCCAAATTAAGTCAGGGCTTCAAGATCCAGGATATGGAGATCTATAATAATAGTGTTTAACGTATATAAGGAAATTATGTTTAATGACTTTATGTGACATCTGTAAGCTAAAACCAGATTCATTTAAAATTTCTTCTTTTCCCTACTCCTGAAAGACAAAAGCTTTTAGTTTGGTTCAAACTTTAATCTGTGTTGCCATTTACACTAAATTTGCTTCTTTTCTCTTTCTCCCTCATGAGCGGTTTCTCTTGTAAGTTTTGAATCTTGTTGATCAAAACTTCAAAAAAAAAAAAAAAAAAAAAAAAAAAAACCTCTTAGTTTACCGAATGGGCGAAAGGAAAAAATAAACAAATTTAGGGTAAATGGTATCACAGACTAAGTGCGTCAGAATGAAAAGTTTCTTTCTTAAGGAAATGGAAATATTGTATAAGATAGAAACACTGAAGGATATTTATCTTCAGTATTGAGTGACACAACATTTGTAAGAACTGAGTCGGTCGTTGTTAAGAGGAATATGAGAAATTGTATTTCAAAGGTAAGATATTCTCTTTTAACAGTGAAACATTTAATTACAAAAAAACTTAAACTGTTGGATTATTGATGCTACATTTCGTTCATAAATTTAAGAATGGAAAATATATGGTGACAGTAGTAGTCCCCGGCGTTGGCGCGAATGACTCATCCTCACTCTCTTTTATGACCCGGGTCAAAGTTCAATGACCTTGGCCCAGGGTCAATGACCTAGGGGTACATAGGACCACCCCCTCTAAATTTTGGCAGGGGTACCATGGCCCACCCCCTAAATTTTGGCAGGGGTACATAGGACCACCCCCCTTAAATTTTGGAAATTGCCAAATCTAAAAATTTGGTATGGTAGTCTAGGACCATAGTATGTACCTCTATCAGTATTGGGGGTCTATGTCGTTCCCTTTCATGGGTAAAAAATTGCCAAAAATTCAAATTTCGGAGGTTTTTGACCTAATTTATCCCCTTGGATGAGGTGTTATTACCCTATATAGTTATATGGGCGTATATAGGGGTCCATTACCTTTCATAAGACATGGGTATATTAATGCACCCCTTGAAAATTTTGGGAGGGATACCTTGGCCCACCCCTTAAATTTTGGAAATTGACCAATTTAAACATTGGGTATTATAATACAAGACCCTAATATGTATTATGATAAATTTGGGTGGTCCACCTCGTTCCCTTTTAGGGGTACAAAATTGCCAAAATATAAACGTAAGCAATACGTAGTACCACGTGTTTGGTTTTTGGTCGATTTTATCCCCTTTGATGAGGTGTTATTATCCTATATAGTTATATGGTCATGTATAGGGGTCCATTACCTTTCATAAGATATGGGTATATTTGTGCACTCCTTTAAAAATTTGGGAGGGGTACTTTGGCCCACCCCTTAAATTTTGGAAATTGCTCATTTTATATATTTGGTATTATAGTATTGGACCCTAACATGTATTATAATAAATTTGGGTGGTTCACCTCGTTCCCTTCTAGGGGTACAAAATTGCCAAAATATAAACGTAAACAATACGTTGTACCACGTGTTTGTTCTTTTGGCCCAATTTATCCTCTTGGATGAGGTTCTATTACCTTATATGGTTATGTATAGGGGTCTATTTCCTATCATAAGACATAGGTACATTTGTGCACTCCTTTAAAAATTTGTGAGGGGTACCTTGGCCCACCCCTTTAATTTTGGAAATTGCTCATTTTATATATTTGGTATTATAGTACTGGACCCTAACATGTATTATGATAAATTTGGGTGGTTCACCTCGTTCCCTTTTAGGGGTACGAAATTGCCAAATTTTAGTACAACCACGTGTTTCTTTTGGCTCAATTTATCCCCTTGGATGAGGTCCTATTACCTTATATGATTATATGGTTATGCATATTGGTCCATTCCCTATTATAAGACATGGGTATATTGATGCACCCTTTAAAAATTTGGGAGGGGTACCTTGGCCCACCTCTTTATTTTGGAAATTGCCCAATTTACATTTGGTATAATAGTATAAGACCCTAATATATATATATATATATATATATATATATATATATATATATATATATATATATATATATTACTATAAATTTGGGTGGTCCATCTCGTTTCCTTTCATGGGTACGAAATTGACAAATTTTAGTACAACCATGTGTTTCGTTTTTTACCTAATTTATTCACTTGGATGAGGTCCTATTACAGGATTTATTACTTTTTCATAAGACACAGGTGTATTTGTGTACCAATCTTAAATTTTGGGAGGGGTACATTTCTTATTGTCATATCAATAATTGGTAATTGGATAGTATCTCATTCATTGGGTAAATCATTATGATCACGTGATCAGTTATTGACTTATGATGGGATTAGGAGTCCAGGACATTGGTACATTTAAACTTTGTAGGATAATTTGGGAATGCGTCATTGGTATTGATTATTACAGCCAAACATAAACGTAAGCAATACGATGTACCACGTGATTGACCTTGATAAGGTAGTGTACAGGGATACATAGCTAACCTTATTCAATCTTATGACTCATAGTCTTAATGGAATACATGCTACAACACTGGCAAAGTTATTGTTGATGCAATTTGATTGGTTGATCACTATCTTTCGTGCAATCTGATTGTCTGATCACTATCTTTCGTGCAATCTGATTGGTTGATGAGTTTCAAATCTTTGCTGCATTCAGTTTTAAGTTTTGTTTAACATTTAAAAATCTTGGTTTCGTTCAACATTTTGCACTCACTGATAAATATGATCAAAACCGTTTATTTGTTAATCGAATAGTTAAAAACCGGATAAAGTTTGACGGTTAACCGTGAAACGTGAATTTTTTTAGTTTGAAAACTTTTTGTTTGAAAGTTTTTGTTTGAAAACTCTTGTTTCAAATTTGTGTTTGAATTTTTTTGTTTCAGAATTTTGTTTGAAATTTATGTTTCAAAATTTTTTGTTTGAAATTTTTTTTGTTTGAAATTTTTTAATTTTTTTGTTGCAAAATTTTGTTTGAATTTTTTTTGTTTAAATTTTTTTCGTTTGAAATTTTTCGTTTCCAAATTTTTTTGTTTAAAATTTTTTGTTTGAAAATTTTGTTTGAAATTTTTTTGTTTAAACTTTTTTCGTTTGAAATTTTTCGTTTCCAAAATTTTTTTCTGTTTAAAAATTTTTGTTTGAACAGTTTTGTTTGGAAAATTTTGTTTCAAATTTTTTTGTTTGAAATTTTTTTGAAAATTTTTTGTTTGAAATTTTTGTTTGACATTTTTAAAAGTTTGTGCACTCATTAGTAAAGAACCGGAACCGTTTAGAACTAAAACCTCTGGCAACATTGTGGTGCAATAGTACACATCAGAATATGGGGTTGTACTTGAAATGAAAAAACACAATTCATTGAAATGGATCATTTTATTACACTCCACATACATCCATACCAGATAGTGGTTCTGGATATTGTCGATACAATGTATATTGAACTTCTTGCACTAGTTTGTCTTTAGCGTATAATTTTAATTCCAATTGAAGTCTTTTAAGGTCTATTGAGATATCAATTGGTGGAAACTCAATGTCCATTTGATCACAAATAAACTGTTTATCAATACAGTTATGCACCCACGAACGATGTTGACAACCATCACAATATCTAGATACATGTTGTACAATATGCATAACACATTTTTCAAAATAGTACTTTTTCAGGAATATACTTGTTTTGTTGCACACTTCCACTGCATGTTTCACACACTGAAATACGCTGATGAATTTGTTCCATTCCGTTTGTGTTAGATACACCATGTTGCGAGAGACATGGAATGTACTCTTTTTACGTAACAGCACCATCTTCTCTTCGAGGACTGTACGCAGCACCACTTCATGATTTGAGCCTAATGATTTGACTATGGTCACATTTAGCTCATCATGAAAATAATCGTTCATTTGGTCGATTCGTGAACATAATATTTGCCATTCTTCACAGGTCAGTTGTACACCAAATTGTTCTGCTTTGCCCAATCGAATTACTGGTTCAAATGTTCTAGCACTGATACCAATCATCACATGTTTTGTTTGAAATATATTTATTGGATAATAGCTTGCGAAGATGAACTCTTTATCTTTAGAAGTACACATCTTTCCACCTGAAAAGCACTTGCTCAAATGATTTCGTGGGATGACAATGTATTGGTTGATTTATAGAACTACGGCTGACGTCATTGGAAAGGAATGTGCTGACGTTTGAATTTATAGTTTCATCACAGTTGCTGACGTCATGCTGACCAACCAAATTCATACAACTATGTCTGATGTGCAGACGTTTGAATTCATGATTTCATCACAATTGCTGACGAATCTGGCTGTGTACTAAATTCAAATTGATGACTTCGACCCAAGAATCCTTTGTAACATAAAGATACAGATCCAGTATTTAAGAAACGCAGCAGTTCTTCTTGTTTTGATGCTTCCATGGGTAAATATCTTGCTGGTAAAATTATATTCTTATCATTTTCAAGCTTCACTACGATTCTTAATCCAAACTTTGTAGGGATCATTTGGCTAGCTAAGATTCTATAAGGTACATTCTGTTGTAAATCAGTAATCTTGGTAAATGATTTCATCACATCACGTGTGTTTAGAAACTGCAAACAAGTAGCCATGATGATGTTATCATGAATACTAACTCGAACGATACTTATATATGATGCAAAACTGATGACGTTGCATCATCATATTCTGACGTGTACTATTGCACCACAATGTTGCCAGAGGTTTTAGTTCTAAACAGTTCCGGTTCTTTACTAATGAGTGCACAAACTTTTAAAAATGTCAAACAAAAATTTCAAACAAAAAATTTTCAAACAAAAAATTTCAAACAAAAAAATTTGAAACAAAATTTTCCAAACAAAACTGTTCAAACAAAAATTTTTAAACAGAAAAAAATTTTGGAAACGAAAAAAGTTTAAACAAAAAAATTTCAAACAAAATTTTCAAACAAAAAATTTTAAACAAAAAAATTTGGAAACAAAAAATTTCAAACAAAAAATTTTCAAACAAAATTTTGCTACAAAAAATTAAAAATTTTCAAACAAAAAAAATTTCAAACAAAAAATTTTGAAACATAAATTTCAAACAAAATTCTGAAACAAAAAGATTCAAACACAAATTTGAAACAAGAGTTTTCAAACAAAAACTTTCAAACAAAAAATTTTCAAACTAAAAAAATTTCACGTTTCACGGTTAACCGTCAAACTTTATCCGGTTTTTAACTATTCGATTAACAAATAAACGGTTTTGATCATATTTATCAGTGAGTGCAAAATGTTGAACGAAACCAAGATTTTTAAATGTTAAACAAAACTTAAAACTGAATGCAGCAAAGATTTGAAACTCATCAACCAATCAGATTGCACGAAAGATAGTGATCAGACAATCAGATTGCACGAAAGATAGTGATCAACCAATCAAATTGCATCAACAATAACTTTGCCAGTGTTGTAGAATGTATTCCATTAAGACTATGAGTCATAAGATTCAATAAGGTTAGCTATGTATCCCTGTACACTACCTCATCAAGGTCAATCACGTGGTACATCGTATTGCTTACGTTTATATTTGGCTGTAATAATCAATACCAATGACGCATTCTCAAATTATCCTACAAAGTTTAAATGTACCAATGTCCTGGACTCCTAATCCCATCATAAGTCAATAACTGATCACGTGATCATAATGATTTACCCAATGAATGAGATACTATCCAATTACCAATTATTGATATGACAATAAGAAATGTACCCCTCCCAAAATTTAAGATTGGTACACAAATACACCTGTGTCTTATGAAAAAGTAATAAATCCTGTAGTTATTCAATAATAAAGCCGGCCAATAACCTTTAAATTTTGAATACTTGGCCATAAGAGGAACACCAACATCTACAATGGGTCCTAGAAAACGTTTACCAAATTATGTTATTTTATAATTCCCAAATTTAAAAGAGAACATAAACATATAAAGGTAATAAACCATATAACGTGCTAAATACTTATCAAAGGGTCAATAACCTCCGAAATTTGATTTTTGGTAGTTCTTTACCCATGAAAGGGAACGATGTGGACCATCCAAATTTATAGTGGTACATATTGAAGATCTGTACGAAGATACCAAATGCTTATATTAAACAATTTCTAAAACTGAGTGGATGAGTCAAAATACCACTCCCAAATTTTTAAAGGGTGCATCAATGTACTCATGTCTTATGATAGGAAATGAACCTATATACATGACCATATGATCATATACGGTATAAGACCGCATCAAACGGAATAAATTGGGCCAAAAACCAAACACGTGGTTGTACTAAAATTTGGCATTTTTTTACTCATGAAAGGGAACAAGGTGGACCACCCAAATTTATCATGATACATATTGAGGTCTTGTACTATGATAGCGAATGCTTAAATTGAAAATTTTCCAAAATTTAAGGGATTGGCTATGGTACCCATCCCGGGGTGCATCAATGTACCTATGTCTTATGATAGAAAATGGACCCCTATACATGACCATATAATCATATTAGGTAATAGGACCTCATCCAAGTGAATAAATTAGGTCAAAAACGAAACACGTGGTTGTACTAAAATTTGGCAATTTCGTACCCATGAAAGGAAACGAGATGGACCACCCAAATTTATAGTAATATATATATATATATATATATATATATATATATTAGGGTCTTATACTATTATACCAAATGTTTAAATTGGGCAATTTCCAAAATAAAGAGGTGGGCCAAGGTACCCCTCACAAATTTTTAAAGGGTGCATCAATATACCCATGTCTTATAATAGGGAATGGGCCAATATGCATAACCATATAATCATATAAGGTAATAGGACCTCATCCAAGGGGATAACTTAGGTCAAAACCAAACACGTGGTACAACGTATTGCTTACGTTTATATTTTGGCAATTTTGTACCCCTAAAAGGGAACGAGGTGGACCACCCAAATTTATTATAATACATGTTAGGGTCCAGTACTATAATACCACATATATAAAATGAGCAATTTCTAAAATTTAAGGGGTGGGCCAAAGTACCCCTCACAAATTTTTAAAGGAGTGCACAAATGTACCTATGTCTTATGATAGGAAATAGACCCCTATACATAACCATATAAGGTAATAGAACCTCATCCAAGAGGATAAATTGGGCCAAAAGAACAAACACGTGGTACAACGTATTGCTTACGTTTATATTTTGGCAATTTTGTACCCCTAGGAGGGAACGAGGTGAACCACCCAAATTTATTATAATACATGTTAGGGTCCAATACTATAATACCAAATATATAAAATGAGCAATTTCCAAAATTTAAGGGGTGGGCCAAAGTACCCCTCCCAAATTTTTAAAGGAGTGCACAAATATACCCATATCTTATGAAAGGTAATGGACCCCTATACATGACCATATAACTATATAGGATAATAACACCTCATCAAAGGGGATAAAATCGACCAAAAACCAAACACGTGGTACTACGTATTGCTTACGTTTATATTTTGGCAATTTTGTACCCCTAAAAGGGAACGAGGTGGACCACCCAAATTTATCATAATACATATTAGGGTCTTGTACTATAATACCCAATGTTTAAATTGGTCAATTTCCAAAATTTAAGGGTTGGGCCTTGGTATCCCTCCCAAAATTTTCAAGGGGTGCATTAATATACCCATGTCTTATGAAAGGTAATGGACCCCTATGTACGCCCATATAACTATATAGGGTAATAACACCTCATCCAAGGGGATAAATTAGGTCAAAAACCTCCGAAATTTGAATTTTTGGCAATTTTTTACCCATGAAAGGGAACGACATAGACCCCCAATACTGATAGAGGTACATACTATGGTCCTAGACTACCATACCAAATTTTTAGATTTGGCAATTTCCAAAATTTAAGGGGGGTGGTCCTATGTACCCCTGCCAAAATTTAGGGGGTGGGCCATGGTACCCCTGCCAAAATTTAGAGGGGGGTGGTCCTATGTACCCCTAGGTCATTGACCCTGGGCCAAGGTCATTGAACTTTGACCCGGGTCATAAAAGAGAGTGAGGATGAGTTATTCGCGCCAACGCCGGGGACTACTACTGTGACTTTCAAATATGAGATCACTAATTACAATTGTGTTTGCCAAAAAATCTTGTATGCAACGAAAACTGCGAAAACAAAAAAAAAGTACAAATCAACACATGTCATCCAGCTGAGCTAAATGGTATGGTTGTATCAGTGGCGCATTTACGATTTTGTTTCGGGGGGAGGCCTTTGTTAACTTTAGTCCTGGAAACGTGAATATTCTGCAAAATACTTAATTTACATTAATATAGTAAATAAAATTGTGTTGGTCGTTCATATTTGAGCTTACCGCTCAACTAGCAGATAGAATTACGAGACGTGTTCATACCGTTTAACCTGAATTTCTGCCGGGAGTCGAACCGAAAACTTCCATCGACATATGGAACGCTTCCAATCTGAAGACATTTATTGGTATTTCTCCATCTGCTAACTGTATCACAAGGGTATTTTTTCTGTGTGAATTTGTAATTCGTATCGAGTGGTATGATATTTTATTTACCTATATACAGAAAGATACATACTTACATATACAGACATTATAAATAAAAATACAAGCTGTCCTATTGATGTGTACAAAAAATTTAAGGCTATTGATAGCTGATGTCAAACCAAAAAAAAAAAAAAAAAAAAAAAGTCCTCTGCAACTTGGCCAAAAGTTCACAGTTTCGGACATATAGAGTACGAAAGTGTGTGAAAATGAACTTTAGAGATCTATATCTTCACTATCCAAAACGATAAAACAAAGGTGATATGGTCAAGTCAAAGACATTGAATGTGCACTTTTCAAAAATGCTTATGCCACAATCGTAAAACCCGTGCGCAAGAGATTCCTCAAAGGAAGTGTGGAATCCTCGTCAATTCTCTTGAACAAGAGAGGTCTAAATTAGCGTGGTTCGAAGACTATAAAAACAGAAAACAGTAATTCGTTGTGGGCAATGTGATATCTTGAACGAATTCAACATGGCGTGGGAATTTTCTAATTAACTTTGTGGGGTTGCATACGTAAGAGATAAAAACATGCTTTTGTTACCATAAATGAGAGAGGCGGGCCATTCGAGGTGAATAGCAGCAGCACAGTGTGTGTATACCTACCATAGGAATTGGCGTGGGAACATGAATGAAAAGAGGGTGCAGTAACCCAAACCATAGGGAATATGAGAAACTACTGAAAAGAACACGCACATGAACACCGTTATTTTTAGGAGAAAAATATTTTAGGTTAAACGTATATTTTAAGTAAAAAATATTTTTGTTCAAACTAAAAATATTGGTAAGATTAGAACGTCCCTTACTAGAGACATGAGAGGGCATATATGTGTTACAACCACATAAATGCGAGTTTCGCGTTGTAATGATAAGTCGAAAGGAAGGTTTTGCAATTATACGCTTTCCAAACTTACTGCAAAAATCCGTCCATACCTATTTAACCTAATTTTCGAGCACGGTCATAGAAATAGCAAACGTAAAATACAGGAAAGCACTCCCAGACAAGTGTAAATAGTAATATTAATGGAAAAATAATAACCAATCGATGTTATTCTGCAGCGGAAAGAAAACAATAAGTAGTTTGTAAATATTGACACCTATATTATGACCTACACTGAAAATGGTAAAATGAGGTCTAGATTGTTTTTATGAAAAAGGAAATAGTATAGATGATAAGGTGAAATCTTTAGTCTTATCAAGTATTTCTCTGCTAAGCACACGGAGAAAAAAAGATGTAGGTGGCATACTTAAAAACGTAGGTTACATTCGTAATTCCTGTAGTTTCTGGACTTAACGTACAACCGTAAATAACATCCTGCAGCAAACGTATAGCTGAGAAAGCATGTATTATACGCACTGTCTGCATAAGTGCAATGACGTCATTCGTGTGACGTCATCTGCAGTAACAAGTATATACGGAGGTGATATCTAGCTTTGTGACGTCAGGACCATATACAGCATATTAGTTAATAATGATGACACACGCTGACTCTCAGGACAGAGCATAATTTCAAGTAATATGTATTATACGCTATGTACGTATGTTTCTTGCGTTCAACCCCGAGACAGCATCTATATTGTACTTATGCACCGTACGTACGACTAGATACAGTGTAAGTATTGTACGTATGTATTATACAGATTTTCCTTATGTCGCACACAGCTTGTCCAGATACAGCATACAGAATATCCGTATGCACCATACAGAGTGCACATATGTAGCTTACAGACTGTCTGCATGCAGCATATAGATGATACGTACGTCGCGTACAGGTTGGCCATATGTAATGTATGGATTGGGTGTATGTAGCTTATAGGTTGTTTGTCTGAAGTATACGGATTTTACGTATGTCGCATACGTATTGCCTTTTTGTAATATACGGATTGGACGTATGCAGTATATAGATTATACGTATGTTTCTTGCGTTCAACCCCAAGACAGCATCTATATTGTACTTGTGCCCCGTACGTACGACTAGATACAGTATACGTAATGTACGTATGTATTATACAGATTTTCCTTATGTCGCACACAGCTTGTCCCGATACAGCATACAGAATATCCGTATGCACCATACAGAGTGCACATATGTAGCTTATAGACTGTCTGCATGCAGCATATAGATTATACGTATGTCCCGTACAGGTTGGCCATATGTAATGTATGGATTGGATGTATGTAGCTTATAGATTGTCCATATGAAATATACGGATTTTACCTGTATCGCATACGTATTGCCTTGTTGTAATATATGGATTGGACATATTCAGGATCTAGATTGTACGTATAGTGCACCATTATTGAAGTGCTACAACATACTGCAAAATGCATGATACATTCTTACTGTAATGTTGTCGCATAGTGTTTTTCTCTGTATGGAAACAAAAATAGTTTAAAATATGGTTGATCTCCTTTGTGCCAATAATAATAAAATTAACAATACTACACTTTTCAAATCTTAGTTTGGAGCAGTGAAACTGTCAAAAGAAATGTATTTACCTGCAGGGAGTCCTGTAAGTTTGGGCTTCCTGCTAATTCGTTGGAAAGCTACTGCAAAGCCAAGTGTTGAAAAGTGACACAAGCGTTAATTTTAAAATTATGGGCACAAAGAAGGTTAACCATATGTTAAACTATTTTCGTTTTCATACAGAGTAAATCAATATGTGATATATTACTGTAAGAATTTATCATATGGTTTGCAGTTAGTTAGTTGCAGCACTTCAATAATAATGCAAAATGCACAGCCATATACAATCCTATATTCAAACTCAAACAAAATTTACGTACAATCATTTATTAAGTTGTTATCATCCATTGCTTGTACGATATAAAGATTATTTTACCTCATTCTTTTCCTTAATAGTATCTTCTTCTAAAGTGCAGTTGTTACCACAAGAGGCCTGAATAGAATTTTCCAGAAATAACTTCTCTGTACATTTTAATTAACAGGTATGTTTTTTTTTGTTTTTTTTAATATCGCAATAATTAAAAGTATGCTGACAGCCGAAAACGTGTTCGCTCACAAGATGATTCCTACTCAGTACTCGCCATTAAAAATGCGACACCAAGAAGGAGACTGGGTAGCTGCACCAAAGTTCCCAGGCAGATACCTAATAGTAAGTGCAGAATATTCTTAACCGTCCGCTGTATTCGCTGTGACAACGTGGTGACAGCGGAGGCGTTGTGCAGCCATCGACTAAACATATTTATCCTTCCCTGCTCTAGACATTCTGCAAATTTGGACTTTCCGGGATGCATCCTTCTTAGTGCAACATTTTAAGCAACGAGCAGTTTAACAGTCTCATACATTGCTTAAAGAAAGAGCAATGATTCTCAGAATTACTCAGAAGATATATATGCAATAATTTAAAACGGTTATTTCAATCTTTGCAATCCAGAGCACGAAAAGAAGTATAGCTAAAGGAACACTGATTTTAGCCAGATAGTAAACTCAATCACACTCAGTACCATTAGTTGCTTGGTGTTATCCGTAAGTCAGAGATCATGGTATCTCATTTCGTGTAGATTTTTACATTTGTTTAATGCTAAAAATGTATTTTATCGCTAATTGAACCCAGTACCATATATATACCGACAGGACGTACCTTAGTCACAAGGTGACATGAGTGAAACACTAAACTGTTCGATTGACACCTGCGGCCTTGTCAACCCTAGAGAAAGTTACAAAGTGATTAAGTAAATACGGAACATAGTTCATACAAAGTATAGCGATGTATGAAGTCTCCGTTTCATATGACTTGGATAAAGGACACATCTGAAATATCAACAAAGAAATATATAATGATTTCTGTGGATAATTTGGATTAGTCCAGAATTCGAACACATACGTTGGTAAGTCCAACGTTTTTTTTAATATATATATACTTCTTTCTTCGGATTCCCAATAAAGTTGACTACTGAAAAGCTGAGTTATAGATTCTATATTAAAACAACTTCGCTAGACATGTTCAGTATACACATTGCCTTACATACAGAACAATACATTAGTTCTTAATGCATGTCTGAAATAACAGTGCTTCGTATAGAATTTTACTTCATCCAATCGTAATAGCACAAAGATAAAAAATATTGCGAGGGATAATATTCTTATTACAGAGAAAAAGAGTTGAAATGACTTAACACTAACATTTTCTTTAAACAGAGATAATATTTTATTATAATTTATGGAAGAAAGAAATAATTTGTAGTACAGTATCTTTATTAGGGTTATATATTCGTACAAAAGAATGTAAATACAATTGGGTCTGTCTTCAGAAAGAACGTACTTTTAGCCACAACCTACACTGCTTCTTTTCACTGTCTTCCAAGCAGAATCCTGGTTTTGTTTTGATGCACGAAATACCTGAAACAAAAATCAGAAAATATTTAAAATATTAAATTCAGTGTGCTTAACTTGGTTGTACTTAACAATACAAAGTATCTTAACATTTTTGAGATTAAATGGACAAAATCTGTTCGGTCAGGTATGGACTTTTGGGTTGCACGTAGAAAAACTAACGTACCGTGTTCGAGGTACCATGGGGTATCTAATGTCTGTATTTTTTAGATATGTGGAAATTTATGTCTCTAAAATGTAGGGAACTGACATTTGTTTACCGAAAACCTCAACTCGGTAAACCTTAGGGATATTGAGATATGGGAAAATAAAGAGCGACACCATAGAAGTGTGGGGTTTGCGTACTAGGTGGTGCAGTTTTGGAAACGTAATTACGAGGGCTTACAACAACCTCAAAAGTAGTCTCAATTAAATACACTACACACACGCCCTGATGGGGGTTTTCGGGTGTCATGATATTCGCAGAACTCATTTCTAAATATTCTAAAATATGTCTTAATAACGTTTTAAATAACGTTAGAGGTGTGTGTTTACCGAAACCGCAAGTCGGTACGCCTAACAGTTACCGAAATATGATGAAATAAAAAGCGACACCATAGGTACGTGGAGCTTGCATATTAGACAGTACAATTTAGAAAATTAATTAAAATATGACTATCAAGATATTGTCAAATAAAGAGAGGATCCATACAGTTATGGGGTTTTCGTGTTAGGTGGTAAAATTTCCGAAACCGGTCATGGAAAGTTAATAAGCATTAGTATCAATTTCATCTTAAAATAATTAGGTATTTCCATGGAGTTTAAAAACATCATGGGGTCTACCAAGATTAAATTTTAAAAGTTTTGGAAAATATATTTTGACATTTGTAAAGAGTACCGTATTAGAAATATGTATTTAACTAAAACTTCCAGCTAGTACATCTAGCAGCTAGAGAGACGCTATACACCATCTTGAAATTTCAGAAAACAATTATTAATCCTAACAAAAGTTAAATAAGATGGTACTTATATGGGTTAAGTGAGTACCTCAGACTCGTCAGTACAATTTCGATCGAAAGATTAATTCAGCTCTAAATTTTCTTTGGACAATTCCAAGCGTTCATCGGGCTCTGAAATAAAGTGAACATTTTTTGTCAATATCTAATATAGCAAGCGAGATATAAGGAATTATGTATTTTATGACGTCGTAAAAATAGAGACCCACATGGATTTGTACTTTTGAGTATTTGCTGTAAGAAGAAGAAATTTCAGAAAACAACCGTATATACCTTAATAGACAATTAAATGGGCGGGGCACAGTGGCTTAGTGGTAGAGTGCTTACCTCTGGTGTATTGGGTTCTTGGTTCGATCCACGGCCAAGTCAGTTTGTAGTGGACATCGTATTCGTGGGTTTTCTCGGGGTACTCTCTTTCCTCCCACCTTTGCATTCCATCAATTCTGTCAACAACATTCACTTGCTTTAATCATAATCTCCCTGAGACTAAAATGCATAATCGTGGGTCGCTACACTGAAATATTTCCTTTTATTTAATTTTAAAATTAAATAGGGAGTTAAGTATGATCGTATTTCTATGGGTTAAGTGAATACTCCAATAATTTCTGCAAAAAAAAAAAAAAAGATTAGTTAAATACCCTACCACTAAGCTACTGTGTCCCCGCCCACTGAATTGTCTATTAAGGTATATACAGTAGTTTTCTGAATTTTTTTCTTATAGGAAAGACCCAAAAGTACAAATCCATAAAGATCTCTATTTTTACGTCATAAAATATATAATTCCTTATATCTTAGTTACTATCTTAGATATTGACAGCGAATTTTCATTCTTTTGCACAGCTCGATGAACCCTTGGAATTGCCTGAAGAAAACCTAGGACTGAACTAATCTTTCGATCGAAATTGTACTGAGGTACTGATTTAACCCATAGAAGTACCATCTTATTTAATTTTGTTGCGACCAATAATTGTTTCCGAAATTTCAAGCTTTTATTTCACAGTGTTTCTCCAGATGTTAGATGTACTAGCTGGAAGTTTTGGGTAAATACATATTTCAAATACTGTTTACAAATGTCAGATTATATTTTCAAAAGCTTTTAAAATTTAATTTTGGTAGACTCCATGATGTTCTAACACCCCATGAAGATATCTAATTACTTTAAGATGAAATTGCTACTGGTGTTTATTAACTTTCCATGACCGATTTCGGAAATTTTAGCATCTAACACGAAAACCCCTTAACTGTGTTGGTCCTCCCTTTATTGGACAACATCTTGATAGCCGTTAGTCATATTTTAATTCAATTTCCGAATTGTAGCGTCAAGTATGCAAGCCCCACATACCTATAGTTTATTCCCCCCCCCAAAAAAAAAATCAGTTCTTTACATTTTAGAGACATGTATTTCCATATATCTAAAATGCAGAAATTAGGTACCGCATTGGAACCCCATTTGAGTACTTACTCACTTTTGCATAGCAAGGTAAAAACGCCAGTGGTTCTCACTTTAAGTTTGAAAACATACCATTTTGTCTCTTCTCTGAGCATCGTGAATCTGTCGGAGCTGCACCATAGTTGGAAAGACTCACTGATCCTTCCTATAGTGACCATGTAGTCAGAATTCAAAAAGGAGTAGCCCTTGAAGGAAAAACAATATTTTAAAATCCTTGCACCAGTAGTCGTCACCTTAAAATCACAATGTTCCAGTAGTAGTCAGGATTTTCTACCAGTTTTCATCATTCAAATAACTTGACAATTTATTCAAAAACGCACTGTGTATCAGTTTAGGGTTGAGAATACAATATAACGTAGTAAGCTTAATAACTTTGCATCACTTTTAGCACTCAAGAAAGAAAATAAAAACGTTTTTACATACTTTTTAAAGCAATTTCAGAAAGAAAAATGTTAACTAAATTCAAAAGTTAACTGTATATCACTTCCACGTTGAGTACAATATTAAATTGTATGTTTAATAACTATACGTCACTTTAAACTCTCGAGAATGAACATCAACGTTTGTACATACATTTTAAAAACAATCTGAGAAACAAAATAAGTTAACTGAATTCAAAATTTAATTATACATCACCTTAAGCTTAAGAATACACCATAAAATGCTGAGATTAATAAAAAATGAAATCTAAGTTTAACGTCCCACGGTTATGCCGGTTAGGATAAGGAGACGGTGATAATGAGAAATGAGTGAAATGGTGGAATGAAGAAAGTGGGAGGAAACGGGAGAACCCCGAGAAAACCCACGAGCAAGGTGTTTGTCCACCACAAAGTCCACCAAAGAAATATCGAAAAATACAGCAATATCGAAATATAAACAATATCAAAAATCGAAAATATAGAAATATGAAAGAGATAATGTTAAAAAATATGGATATATCGAACTAAAATGGATATATGATCTTGGAATACGATTTGGTGGAATAATGAGGGAGAAAAATAATCATTGATTAAATATTAAATTGAAAAGAAATAAGAGCCTGACGCTCAAATACTTATCTATCCGGCACCCATCTTGATCCCCATAAAATATCATGAAGTGCTTCATTGATTCTAAACCCAATAATAGTAATTTAACAATAAACACAATATATAATTTACTACGCACCTTGAAATGTAGAAATTAATGATTGTAATCCCCAGCTTTCCAATAGACTTTGATTTCTCCAAATGAAGATTCGGATATCTTGTTTCTTCTCAAGCAATAATGGGTTACAATAATCAGTTGCAGTCCAAAGCCAAGTCACTAAGTTAAGCATAAATATAAAAGAATTCATTAGTTAGATGCATACAAAATCCTACGCATGTAAATCCGAATCTACTTGTATTAAATTGTAAATTTAAACAAACTAAATTATACTACAGTTATAGTGACATCAAACATACATTAAATAAGGTATACAGGGTGTCTCAAAAGTCCCCTGACATAGGGTAACTGTTATTATCAGAGTTACAACAGAATGTAGGAGGGAAAAGCATATCCAATTATGATGTTTTCAATCTAAAGTGAAGGAATTTTTAAAATCGGATGGCCCGTTTGCGCTGTACACTCTCTATGCGCCCAATGTGAAATGAAAATGCAACGTTGCCATTTACCTGGATCCACAACAGAAGTGAGTGAAGTTACTGTCTTTTACGCTAACATGTCGATGGCCAGCCCCCGTTTCAAACAGTAACTTCATTCACTTATGTCGTGGGTCCAGGTAAATGACAACGTTGCATTTTCATTTAAAATTGGGTGCATAAAGAGTATACAGCACATTCATCTTGTCCGATTTTTTAAAAAAGTGTTCACTTTAGATTGAAAACGTCATATTTCGAGATGTTTTTCCTCTTACATTTTGTCGTCAGGGAACCTATGTCAGGGAACGTTTGAGACATCCTGTATACATCATAAGAAGTTCCTTTCTAAATTCTACACGGATGTGGTTTCATTGAATGTGAGGTGGGTGATACACATTAGGCCTTTTGGGAGTACGTCACACGGACGACCGTAATTTTGTGTTCAAAATTTTTATGAACTGGTGGGATATGTGATACATATGGCCACGGGCTAGAATTTTCTCAGTATGTCAAATATGCAATCAGATTTCATGCAGCTTAATTTGGTGAAAAGCTATTGCCAATTGAACGTTACATTTACCTCTTTCTTGCAGATGTTGAACCATGCCGTTAGCACGTGAGGAATGGATCGAAATATTCAAACTGTGGGGCAGGAGGAGTATATGTGCGGTGGTTGCCGATTGCAGAGTCATCCACAATGTGACTCTGTGTCACATGTTTCAGTGTCACAGTAATTAACTAAATTTGAGAAGACGGGCACATTCGTGAACATACATCGTAGCGGTTCAAACTCGCGGGACCTTGTTCCTTCCCCATTTTGAACCGGTACATGAAAATGCCATTTACTCCATGTTTGCCTGCGCCGATTTTGAAAATTCCTTCACTAATCGATTTCTCCCGTCGAGTACTACAAGAACCAGTTAAAATCTCGCGGGCCCCTTTTTCTTCCCCATTTTGAACCGGTACATGAAAATGCGATTTTCTTCATGCTTGCCTGCGCCGATTTTGAACATCCCTTCACTAATCGATTTCTCTCGTCGAGTACTACAAGAATCAGTTAAAATCTCGCGGGCCCTTTTTTCTTCCCATTTTGAACCGGTACCTGAAAATGCGATTTTCTTCATGCTTGCCTGCGCCGATTTTGAACATTCCTTCACTAATCGATTTCTCTCGTCGAGTACTACAAGAATCAGTTAAAATCTCGCGGTCCTTTTTTCTTCTCATTTTGAACCGGTACCTGAAAATGGGATTTTCTTCATGTTTGCCTGTGCCGATTTTGAAAATTCTTTCAGTAATCTATTTCTGTCGTCGAGTACTTCAAGAATCAGTTAAAATCTCGCGGGCCCTTTTTTCTTCCCCATTTTGAACCGGTACATGAAAATGCGATTTTCTTCATGCTTGCCAGCGCCGATTTTGAACATTCCTTCACTAATCGATTTCTCTCGTCGAGTACTACAAGAATCAGTTAAAATCTCGCGGTCCTTTTTTCTTCCCATTTTGAACCGGTACCTGAAAATGCGATTTTCTTCATGTTTGCCTGTGCCGATTTTGAAAATTCTTTCAGTAATCTATTTCTGTCGTCGAGTACTACAAGAATCAGTTAAAATCTCGCGGGCCCTTTTTTCTTCCCCAAGCCAATATTTTTTGTATATTTTGAATGTATTCAAGTATGGAACAAAAGTATTATATAATTCCCTTAGTAGGCTTCTCAACTTAATATTTTTCAACTTAAATTTTATTTATTTTAATTATTTATTTTCTTGTGACTCAATATTTAATTGCAATCGTTCATTGGGGAGAAGGGTGGCCATTCTCAAATATATAAATAGTATATAGTATTCTTAAAATTTATGTGTTCTCGTACTATTAGTTTCTTCCACTAGACCTGGAAATTGCAAAATTAATACCTGGAAAACCTGGAAAATTCAGGAAAATTGAGTTCCATATTTATCTATGAACACTGCTATTTACAATTTTTTTCGAATAGGGAGAACTGTACAAAAGGGTGTTTTGGGAATGGTATAACAATAGGTTTCTGGGAGTGTTGTTCGAAATGAAATCTTTAAGTTTTACGTCCCACTATTATACTGGCTAGGCTAAAGATAACGGGGTGTTGTTCGGTGGGGGTCAATGTTGCCAATTTTGGGTAAAGTCGCTAAATAAGGGGAATTCGACCTCAACGATAGCGTAGGTTGACCATAAAATTTTCAGTTAAAAACGGGACAGGTTCTTGCAACCCTAGACTTTTAGATCTACCTTTGTTCTTATCAGTGCCTTGATATCAGATTTCCTCCTCTCTCTCTTTGTTACAGAGCGGGTACTTATCAAAAAGGAAAGACACGTTGAAGTTTGTTCAACACACAACCAACTGCTAAAACCTCTGCTGCCTTTCGAGCAGTACTGCGAACTATAGAGTATGTTTAATATAGGGAATTTCAGTTCAATTTTTGCCGCTTTGTTATTATTTATACTTTTAAAAGGAGTAAAGGTATTGGGTTTGTTATTTACTTCTTTCATTTACATAAAACGGGACGAATACTACTTTTTTCCATCTACTGACGGAACGGCCGCGACACGCCCCTAAAACGGGACTGTCTCGGTCAAAACGGGACGTATGGTCGCCCTACGATATCGACAAAAAAAATTCCGATTGGAGACTTTTTTGGGTGATTTTTAAATGACGATTTACCTACTTACACATTTAGCGACTTTTTGCTGCAAACAAAATGTTCATCTGTAGAGAAGCATTATTAGTTCAAAACAGTTTTTTCTGTTTGTTTGTTTTAATCAGCGCAAGTGATGAAGAGTTTGGAAATACAGCGTCAGGGCCGGCGCGAGGGGGGATCGAGCCGTGCCACCGCCCAGGGCGGCACGTCTAGTGGGCGGCAAAATTTGAAAAAGAAAAGAATATTATTAAAATATAATGCTTCGTAATAGGCTCACATGGAAAAATAAAATTGTGTTCCCTGAGAATGTAATTTAAACTTACTTCACTCAGATTCAGGAAATTCAAAGCATTCCCCCTCATTTTCAATTATCAAACTACTAGCCACAGGTATCTCGTTCAAGATTTCCCTTGCAGCAGCGTAGATAAGATTTTCAGCTAGAGCGGATAAGATTGTCAAGTGTCTTTTATATTTTTTTCTATTCAGCAATATTCTAACGCTCCACTCCAAGTACGCAAAAGGTACACTCCCACTTGAGACAGGCGGTTCTAGCCTACAGCACCTAGAGACATTTAGGTTTTAGCAGCGAGTTTTTAACCAATTTACAAATTGTTCATTATCATGTCTTATCAACAATATATATAAATATATATATAATTGTTTTTATATTTAAGCAATACAAATCATGGCCGAACACATTAAAAGAACCATGGGAGGGCAAAATAAATGCGACCATTACTGAGGAAAAGATGTCCAAAATTTTTTAAATTCCTATTCTTAGTGAGTAAATTGAAAGTAAAATACTGTTTTTGTTGAGAGCTGCAACATATTATACTATAGTGCTAGACTGTACACCAGATATTTCTGGTACAAAGGATCGTTCGTTTTGTACAAATCACATACAATAATGGAGAATGGCTTACAAAAATTTGCGAACACTTTCTTGGTTTCGTACCAGTAAAAGACATCACTGGTCTAGCTAGAACTGACAGAAGTAATAATTAAACGGCTAAAAGAAATGAACTTCTATCGAAGATATGAAGGGCCAAAGATATGACAATAGTTCCAATATGAAAAGAAAAAATAAATTCTCAAGATTTACATGTTTCTTTACTAAACTTTATCGTTAACGATGTAGCCACAACATCTCAAGTCCACCGTTTCATTTTTTTTTTTTTTTTTTTTTGTATAGTTAAAAAAAAGTTTCTGACTTCTTTTCTGCGTCAGTTCAACGTTGGGCCATACTAAAGGAACCTATTAGCAGCCTCACTTTAAAACCATTCAGCACCACAAGATGGGAGAGTCGAGTTGATGCTCTGACTTCACTTAGATATCAAATAGAGGCTTATGATACCTTACTTCAAATAAGTAACGACAATATAATAGAATGATCGCCCATGATGTTCTGTGTATAGCAAACCACCTGCGTGGCTTTACTTTCTTTACTCACTCGTTATGTGGTATGACTTTTCACTCCACATAAACATAGTAAACAAAAGTGTGTTTGATCCAGTAGGGTTTCTTTAAAACAAATCTGAGAACTTTCAGAGGAGCAGAAATGATGCAAAGTTTCAACCTTGCTTAATTGATGCGATGGAGTTGGCATCAGCATTAGATATGGATGATCCATGGATAGGCAATACAGTGCAAGCTCGAAGTCGAAAGAAGAGACAGTTTCAATAGAAGGCAGAAGATGAAGCTATTGAAGATCCACAAACAAGATACAAGATCGATTTTTATTACAAACTTCTAGACGTGATTGTGTTAGATTTAAGAGAAAGGTTTGGGCAATTTAAACATCACAGCGAGTATTTCGATTTTCTTTACGATATAAATAATCTGAACGATATGCCACCTGAACTTTTGTCTGAAAAGTGCCTGCATTTTAATACGCGAAGAATCGAAAGATATTAACCCGTGATTTGAAAGACGAACTGAAACTATTAACCGCTATAATTAAGCCTAAAAGTTCATCAAAAGAGACTAAAATTAATCAAGAAATATGACTTTGCTCCCTATGTCAGTGTTGCAGTTATGATTTGGTTTATCTTACCAGTAACCGTGGCAAGTTGAGAAAGAAATTTTTCGAAACTTACTCTAAGCTTATTAAAAACTATCTACATTCTTCCATATCTCAAACACGTTTAAGTGCTCTAGTGATGATATCAATGGAACATCAATTGGCTGAAACATTGGACTACGCGAATGTGATAAAGGAATTTGCTCATACCAAAACAAGAAAAGTTTTTTCAATTAAACTATGTTAAATTGTGTATTTCTATTGTGTTTTAGTACATTATAAATCTAAGCTAATTACTTACTTTTGCCGTAATATTGACTCACTATATTATCTTTTTGCTCCATACTCTATTTGGAAACACCTTTTGATATAAAATAAGCTTAAAAATTAAAATTCTTAGTCGAACTAAAGCATACATTAAAAAAAAAAAAACTGTATGCCCTGCTGTATATCACGTACAGCAAAATCGAGCATACTGAATATTGTGTCATGTATGGAGTCGTTTAAATATTAAAGCATTCGAGAGAGGCAGTTCAATTTTTTGTTTACTTTTTCCTTTTCATACATGTTTTAAATATGGTATCTTACTTTTTCTTAATATCTGAATGTCTTCTGTCAAATAAGTTTGTGGATTAAAGGGGCGGCATTTGAAAGTACCGCCCAGGGCGGCAAAACTGTTAGCGCCGGCCCTGTACAGCGTACTCACTACTCCACAATCCTGCATTGTTATGTTACCCTTGCCCTCTAACGAAGAATAACTACAAACTTGATGTCCTTTAGTTCGCAGAGTTTCCGTTGAGAGACACACGTAATACATCATTACCGATAGCAACAAGATTAGCTATAGATGCGTGAATAAAGGCGAAGAAGATGTTTGTTATATTTGTCCTCTGGGGTCTTTAATTATCTGCATGTTTTCTTTTACAAAAAATTGCTTAACGTAAGTACTGTAGTGTTAATTATTTCGGAACTATTTTGACCACAACATGAACAAAAGTACCCGAAACAACCTGAAATGATCCCTGAATTAAAGGATTGGTTGCGCTCTGTTTACAAAGATGTGAATAGAACCAGCGGCGCAAATCTGTCTTCAACATTGGGGGGGGGGGGAGAGGGTAAGACCGTTACCATACTTTTTTTGGCGATGTCCAAAATACTTATGAAGTTGAAAAACAATGTTGTGGAGGATCAGAGTTGTCTTTAGCGTTAGGAGGCTGCAGATTTGAGGCTTATTCTGGGGGACATCTATTTTATCTCACGTTCCTTTGTAGCAATCGGACAAAAATCATCAAATTTCTCCCAAAAACACATTTCAAATCGGATTATTTGGGAGAAGTCCCCCTCAGTTCCAAGATTGGAGGGGACATGTATCCATCATCCCCCCCCACGGATTTGCGCCAGTGAGTAGAACATATTGTTTAGTTTACATCTACAACTTTTACAATGCTTATAGACAATGAATTTCTCGATTATTTCTTATAGCGACTTTTCACCCAAAATTGGAGTCGTCACCTCTCGTTTCGCAAACTTATTGCCAACATTTTAGAAACTGGGTTGCGGGGAGAGCTACAATGGATGATTCAAGTTATTTCGTCGCTTCCGCTGTGAACCTAAGTACAAGATTCCAAAAGTCACATTTTTTTGGTTCCAAACAATATGTCTGCTGGGTGAAAGCATAGACTGGAATGTGTTGCCTTTCCTACCTTATCTTTAATCCATAGTAGCTTCTTTCCCAAAGTTAAAAAAATGCAATTCTTCCTTTCTTAATAGTTCTTATTACCCAAAGTATTACGTAAGCATTGTATGTTACTTATGTAGCTCACAGAGCCGCAGCTATGAGCGAGCAAGCAAAGCACGTGTCCCGGGCGCGTGGTTGGAGGGGCGCCTAAAAGAGAGGTTATATATTAGTACTTTTCCTGGCGGTATTTAATACTTTCATCAGAGTGCGAAATCATGAAATCAAAGTGAGAGAAAAAATGAAATGAAATCTTTGAGTTTTACGTCCCACGGTTATGCCGGTTAGGCTAAAGGAGACGGTGATTATGAGAAATGAATGAAATGGTGGAATGAAGTAAGTGGGAGGAAATGGGAGAACCCCGAGAAAACCCACGCACACGGTGTTTGTCCACCAACAAGGTTCACTTGGCGGGGCTAGGATCGAATCCGGGACCCCAAGACCAGAGGTGAACGCTCTACCACTGAGCCACCGCGGCCCTAAAAGTGAGAGGAGACTGGGAGGAGACTGGAGGAGTGAAGAGAGAGAGAGAGAGAGACAGAGAGAGAGAGAGAGAGAGAGAAGAAAACGCTCGCACTTTTACACTTCAAAGTAAATTAAGTCATTTATTTTTTCTGTCCCCCTCCTCCCCCTCCCCTAAGTTCTACTGTCAAAGTAAATAGCTAAAAACACTCCCAGGCCAGAACCGCATCTACGTTGGAAATTTGATCGAGATCGGTCGGTCGGTGCAAGAGATTAAGAAAAAATGAAATGAAACCTTTGAGTTTTACGTCCCACAGTTATGCCGGTTAGGCTAAGGGAGACGCTGATGATGAGCAATGAATTAAATGGTGGAATGAAGTAAGTGGGAGGAAATGGGAGAACCCCGAGAAAACCCACGCACACGGTGTTTGTCCACCACAAAGTTCACTTGGCGGGGGCTGGGATCGAACCCGGGACCCCAAGCACCAGAGGTGAGCGCTCTACCACTGAGCCAGCGCGACCCATGATTTAACAGAGAAAATACATATATTGTACATTATAATTACATTACATTACCAATCTTTCGCAATTAATAAACCACAAGTCATTACACAAGCGTGGTTGGTTCGAAGTTTAGCATCCAATTCAGGTCCGAGGCTATCTGAGACTTGGTTCTAGATCTTTAACGTGGAATACGCACCACATGAGCTTCCAGAAGATTCGAATGAACGGGAGGATGAGGAAGATTTCCCCTCTCCAAGTAATTTAATAGTGTTCACTCTAAAGATAAACCGTATATAACTCTATAACTCTCAATCTTTGTCGTTGCGGGGCACTAGTTTGAAGTGAGGTGATCGTGAACAAAAATTGACCTGATGAGAGAGCATTTTCGTATTATGATTTATTACGATATTCGGCAAGGGTTAACACAACAACAATGTGTTCATCAGATAACTGTTACTTTTCCTGATGAAGCCCCATCTCAGACAATTTACAGGTGGTTTCAGGAATTCACGTGTGGTCAGCTCAGCCTGACTGATGGAGATTGTGCAGGTAGTCCATCGACAGTCATTATGCCCAAAAACGTTGCTGCTGTTCGTGAAATTATGAACACTGATTGGCATGTGACTTATCGCGAAATTCAGGAAATCTTAGGCATTGTAATGAGCCAAATACAAATAATATTGCACTATTATTTACGTGTAAAAAAACTTTGCACTCGTTGGATCCCACACAATTTAAGTCGCGCACAAAAGACGCCCGTGTAAAGTGGTGCAAAGTTATAACGAAACTGTTCAAGTCTGGATCATCTAATTCGGTGTTTAACATTGGAGCAGGTAATGAAACTTGGATATATACGTACGAACCGGAAACAAAGCGACAATCTGCTGTGTGGGTGTTCCGCGAGAACCTAAACCAATCAAAGTTGTTCATGCACACTGTGCCTCCAAACAAACGATTGCATAAGTTTTTGGTAAATCAGGTCATATTGCAACTGTACCATTGGAGAATTCCAGAACAGTCAATGCAGAATGGTACACAACCATATGTCTATCAGAAGTACTGAATGTGAGCAAACAGTTCAACCGTCGTATCATTCTGCACACGACTATACGAGCTCGCACACAGCAGCTGCCACAAATGATTTTCTGGACCAGGAAAGCGAAGTCATGACATCCGGCTTATTTCCCTGATTTAGTTCCCAGTGATTTCTTTTTGTTCCCAACAATAAAGAACATGTTGCGTGGGAAGCGCTTTTGCACCTCCAGAAGAAGCCATCGAGACATACAAACTGCAGGTTTCACAGATACCAACCTCGGAGTGGCATACCTGTTTCAAGATTTGGTTCTATCGCATGAAAATGCACTGCTATTCATGGGGAGTACTTTCAAAAGCAATAAAAAAATGCACTTTCATGTTCTTGCGTTCTATCATTTTCCCGAAACTTTCAGTGCAACCCTCGTATTGCATCACTGAGATATAAATAGCTTTGATTGTATATCTAGAAAAGTCACCCTCTCGTAAGAAGCTTCATTTGAACCCTTCGAGTTACTGCACTTCCCACCTGGATACAACAGGGTAAACGTAGTCTCAAGCAGGCCCGAAACCAGCCACATATGTTTAGAGGGACCATGAATATATTAGGGGGGCAAGTCATCAAAACTTCTCTTACAAATATCTAAATTGTGTTTTCTGTATTGAGGTCTGGAGGGGCCATGAAAAGTTTAGGGGGCAGTTGCCCACTAGCCTCCCCCTCTACTTACGGGCCTGGCCTCAAAACAAAACACTAGAATGTGCGCAACTGGGGATCAAAACACAAACGGAATAGGAGAAATAATTCAAGTGAATCAAAGCCTAGCATAGCGAGTTTTTGCGTATTAGTTGCTTTGTTAATACCTAATTCCTTCTAGAAATAGTGAAACAATACTATGAAGGAAAACTAATAACCGAATGAATCTCAAGGAACCGGAATAATTTCTGACTGATTAAACTAGTTATAAATTCTATAACTTACTGTTCCGTTGAAGGTCTCAACTCCAGCAAGTAGACCTACACAAAACCAAAACTAGGGAATTAAAAATTATTTTTCTTTTTTCATGTCGCACAGCTACGACCTTAGGCCAAAAGAGACTGACAATTAATAGAAGTGAACGCGTTTATGGAAGTAATTTGTTTCCACTCTCCCACCGAGAATCGGACGAGGGGCCACGTTTAGCAAGGCCACACGGAAATCACTAGACCAGTGGGGAAGACTACTAAAATACAAAGTAACAATATATTTAATGTATAGTAGAAATCAAATTAGTGTAAAGAATTGAGAAGGAATCTTATTCTAAATGCCAACAGGGTATATAGTATGCTATTTAACGCAGTTTATCTGAAATCGTGAACTGTGCACACCAGTGGCGTATTTAGGGGGGTGGCTTCCGGGCTTAAGCCCTCCCCGAAATCTTACTTAGTAAAGTAAATGAAATATCTTGCAGAATTTTCACATTTCCAGGCAAAGTTAACAAAGCCCCTCCCGAACAAAATCGTAAATACGCCACTGGTACACACCAATATCACGGAACGATTTTTATGACGGTGCCCTTAAACTATACCAACTAAAGAAGTAGACCCAATTATCTTCGTGACATTAGGGAATGCAGGCAGGCGCATTAGCCCAGGTTGGGCACAGCTATAAAGAAAACGCATGGAAACAAAGTAAAACATCTTTCAGTTTTACGTCCCGCTTGTAACCAGAGTCTGATCTAGAAGGTAAAAACTGGGGGGGGGGGGCAGAACCCAGACTATGGTAGGTATATCATGAGTTTACTATAAACTTTGAAAGAAATATTAATAATACCTTAAATTATATCTGTCACTCAAAAAACTGGGGGGCCTAGCGCCCCCGGCCCCGGGCTAGATCCGCCACTGCTTGTAACGTAATAAAATGTAATACAAGTACTTGATTGATCAAATCTGGTTATCATACCGTGAACCACCACTCGTAAAACAATGAAAATACAGTTACCAACTACTATGTGGTCTTTACGTTGCTGTTAGTAACCACATTATATCTTTACTATTACTTATCGATATATAACATGCTCTGTCTCATAACATCTATAGCATCTGTCCAAGTTAAAATTCAGTTGTTTTACGTTTTTACCAAGCACAGAATATGAACCCAGTCCAATCCTACAATAGTCTCACTGTGAAAGGTGAAATTAAACTGCCTGGCATTCGAACCCATGTCAGGCATTTGCTTTAACGTCCGTTGCAGACTCTCGTGGCGGCTTGCGTGCATACCCATGGCTTTCAACTATGGTTTAGTAACCAAATCAAGTGCCAAGACAAATACAAATAGCAAACACGCCAACTCTCCATATCAAGTTAACGCAGATGGGAGGGGAGGAATGTATACCTAAATTCCAAATTTATGTATCCAAAACAATGAAAACATGTTTTAATTTTGAAAATTATGTTTTCTAGACCAAATATGAACTAACCAGAGATTTCAAGGAACCAGTTCGTCATAAGCTAGAACCATCGCATATCACTAACTATTCAAAATTATATTACTAATTTCTAATATTTCAAACTACTAAGGCAAGGGAATGAGTTAATTTTTTGTGGAAGCTAATTTGAGCTCATTTTACTTTCATATATACATACCAATAAGCTGAAAGTTTCAAGAAGGCCTGAAGATGGTCAAAAAGGGTTCTCAAGCCCTCTCTCCTGGCCTACATCCTAGCTACGGACATGACCGTGTTATACTACTCTATGTGAAGATACGTTCCTCAACCAACATAGGACATTTTTTTCGATTACTTACGTAAAGAAAAAATATTTTATGCAACCTATATACACCTTTGAGTAATTTCAAAATGCTCCAAGATTTCAAATGACTTAATCCAACAGTCAATATTGTATGATATTTAAGTTATGAAATGAGAGCTCGGACCACGGTGGCTCAGTGGTAGTGTGGTCACTTCTGACGTGAGGAATTACTCCCTGTTCAATCCTTGTTCCAAGGTTAAGTACCATAAACTCCGTCGGTCCAGACCTACTATGTAAGTGAACCGGTAAAAATGCACTTTAAACAGAACATTCATAGGAACCAATACTAAACCGAGCCCTGCGGGGTGTCTAACCCCGTTCGCTTGCTGTCACTCGCTCAGTTATATTTCCCTTAGTAAGTAACACTGGAGATCTTATATTTGCAGGATTGGGGGAGAAACTAAAAGATACCCAAAATCACTTGTTCTGCTCAAAGTGCACTCTTACCAGTGAACGAAAATTAAGCAAACCTAACCAAAATATATTTATACGTAATTATGCCAGTTTTTTTTCCTTTTTAATAGAACCACTCAATCGTAATAAAATAATCACCCTGACTACTAAGTAATCTTGACTCGCTATCGCTCACTTGGCATTAGTATGTGAATTGAATATTGAGCTTTGATGAAGAAAGTAACCACCCTGGGTACCAACTCTCTTTACTTATATATGCGCACCAGCATTCTAGAACCTTCCCCGTAATTACTGTCAAAGTTGAAGAGCTATTGGGGCTTAACGGAATAAATAGGTCTACACTGTTCCCAAGTGCTTTGTGATGAACAAACACCATGGCCCTTTTTTCCACAGAGTTCTCTCGTTTCCTCCCACTTTCGTTATTCCAACATAATCATTCATTTCATAATCAGTCTCCCTCAGCCCCAGTGCATAATCGTGGGACATTAAACTTTAAAAAAAAAAAAAAAAAAGAAAAGAAAAGAAAGATTAACGTAGTCTACACAAACTGCTACTTCTATAAACATACCTTCATACATTTACGTAAATAAAAAACAAACGAGCTTACGGAATCTCGCAGCACTGAGGTGAAAGTAAAACAAAACTAATTGAAATGTAAAATAGTAGATCTTCTAGTGCAGGAAAACCAACTTACTTGAAATCCTAGGTGAGTGACCACGATCAAAAATGCTTCCACTCTCCTTCTTATACTAATTTTGCACATCAAATGTCAAGCCAAGACGAAGCTAAGTCGCTTCTATGCTACTGAATTCTGGGTATTACAAAAATAATGACAACCCGCCCGCTAATGCTACCAATGAAAAGGATCCACCAGTTAGTAACCCCTACGGGCAATTTTACTATTGGGCAATGGAAATAAAAAAAAATGCTTTTTACGTCAAGCAACTGATAGCAGACACTGATATATTACTTGTTTTCTCTGTTGTTTTTTAAACCTTTCAATACCCACGTATTTTTTCTGTAGTGGGACTGGGTTGTTAGTACACAAGATATACATGGAAAGATACAGCAGGCGGCGCGGTGTCTCATTGGTAGAGCGTTCACCTCCGGTGCTTGGGGTCCCTGGTTCGATCCCAGCTCGCGCCGTGTGGACTTTGTGGTGGACAAACACCGTGCTCGTGGGTTTTCTCGGGGTTCTCCCGTTTCCTCCCACTTTCTTCATTCCACCATTTCACTCATTTCTCATTATCACCGTCTCCTTTAGCCTAACCGGCATAACCGTGGGACGTTAAACTTAAAGATTTCATTTCATTTTCAAAGATACAGCACCGAGGCTCCCTCAGCTATATTAGACGTAGATCCGTAGCTTTCATTCAAACCACATTAGAGAGCACGGTGGCTCAGTGGTAGATCCTTGTCTCTGTGGCGTGAGGTCCCTTGTTCGATCCTCGACCAAGTAAGTTTGGGGTGGGCAACATCGTGTGCGTGGATTTTCTCGGGGTACTCCTTTCCCTCCAACATTCTCATTCCATCAATTCTTCCATCATCATTCACTTACTTTGATCATCGTCTCCCTTACCCTAGCGGACATAAGTATGGGACGTTAAACTGAAAGATTTCATTTCAATTCATTTCATTTCTCAAACCACAGTACCTACCATCGAGAATCAAACCTGTTCTGCATAGGCAGCGAAGTTCTAACTACTTGGCCATGAGGAATCCCATCAGGGGTGTCATTTAGAGAGGGCAGGGAGGGGCAATTGCGCCCCTGAGATTGAGATTTATATAGATTTTATCAATAGAATAGTATTAAATCAGTAAGAAAACGCAAAATTTTACTTATATCAAGAGGTCTTGCCCCCCCCCCCAAGCAAAATCTGAAATGACGCTCCTGAATCCCATCGATGTATGTTTGGTTTGGTAAACAATATATTTTCCTCCTTTGCTTCTTTCTTTAGTGGTTGAATAATAATAATAATAATAATAATAATAATAATAATAATAATAATAATAATAATAATAATAATAATAATAATAATAATAATAATAATGAGTTTCTTCGTGGTTAAGCGGTTAGCGTACGCGCCTTTGGCATGAGAGACCCGGATTCGATTCTTGGCAGGAGTTCATGTGGTTCGAATTCCACATTAATCAGTAGGTCCCGTCTCATATAGCCTCGCTGCTTAAAGGGACGTTAAACTCAAAATCAACTCAACTCAATAGTAATAATAACATACATCCAGAAATGCTTTAGAGGTGGCTGCAAATCGGATGATTAATATGTATGCTTCATATACATAAAACAAAACGTAATAGACGACTAGTTAGCTTCCATGGGCACGTTGTATTACAGAAAGATCAGTATTATAAACGTAATTTGGAAGATGGTATAAATATAAAGAAGGCAACAATGTAATCCTGGTATCTTATGCGTTCATCACAGGGATGATACTGCATTGTAATATATATAGAATATAGGAATAGTCTATAGTTGTTTTAAGACATCGGAGAACTCCAGTATGTGACGTAAAATAAAGTGATAAACAATTCCGCTTTTTTCGCCTGTGATCAGTACTCCAACTAAGATTTTTTTTTTTTTTTTTTTTTTTTTTTTTAAAAAGGTACATTGGAAGCTTGTACGGTGGCGTCAACTGCCGTGTCCCCGTACGAATCCTTCCATTTAACACAATGCTTCTTCACGACTGCCGGGTACGAAGAGTTGCTCGAGACAGTTGTTCTAAAGCTAACGGTGGCGGCGACTGTTTTAGAGGAAGCAACTACAGTTGCCCCGTACAAAAGCTCCAATTTAAGCAATACTTCACAAGCAGTGACATAACTCGGTGGTTGCGTGTTAAAAGGACATTAGAAGAACTAAAACACGTAAATGACGTAATCGAATTTTCCGAAGAAATAAAATAAATTTCGATGATTTTTTCCAAACCAAACTTTGACTTTCCGCTGAATAAAATGAAATGAAATGAAATCTTTAAGTTTAACGCCCCAGGGATATGCCGGTTAGGCTAAAGGAGACGGCAATAATGAGAAATGAGTGAAATGGTGGAATGAAGAAAGTGGGAGGAAACGGGAGAACCCCCGAGAGAAACCAAGAGCACGGTGTTTGTCCACCACAAAGTCCACTCGACGCGAGCTGAGATCGAACCAGGGTCCCCAAGCACCGGAGGTGAACACTCTACCACTGAGCCACCGCCCCCACCCCCGCTGAATAAAGTCGAAGTCACTACTTCAAAAATGAAATGAAATGAAATCTCTAAGTTTTACATCCCACGTTTATGCTGGCTAGGCTAAAGGAGACAGTGATGATGAGAGATGAGTGAAATGGTGGAATGAAGAAAGTGGGTGGAAACGGGAGAACCCCGAGAAAAAACATGCACACGACATTTGTCCACCACAAAGCTCACTTGGCGCGAGTTGGGATCGAACCAAGGACCCCATGTGTCAGAGGTAAAGGCCTTACCACTAACCCATCATGGCCTCTATTAATAAAATTGCAAACTTTTTTTCATGTTATAAGTGTACAGCATACAGTACATATATACATTGTATTATTTATACCTTTTATAAACCATGAGTTGTAAGTAACAGACCGTCTAACGTCGTAAATATATTTCACGTGAATTACTTTTCTATATTGAAAGTATTTATCACGAAAACCTATCAACATAATATTTTCAGATTTGAAACGTCAAAAACTGGAATGTTACGCGCTTACAAGTAGGTCAGATAAGCTAGTAAATTTGCATGCATAGTAAAACTAAGTAAAGTTGACTGATAATAATTTCCGCCCCATCACATTTGGTGCCTTAACTCTCTGTGCTACTCGACTATTTTTACAAATTGATTCCCTCCCTTCACAGTGTTTCACGAAACAAATCTTGGACCCGGTAGAGTTCTCACCTCTGACGCCTTGGGTCCATGGGTCGATTCCAGCTACTGTCAAGTGAGCTTTTGGTGGGCAAACACTGTGTGCGTGATTACTCTTAAGATTCTTCCGTTCCACCCCACTTTCTTTTTGCAACCATTATCACCTATCTCATCATCACCTTGGTGGATAATCGCAGGACGTTAAACAAAAAGCTTTATGTGAAAATATTCTAGCAAAAATGGCTAACAGTCTTTTAGACTACACGAAGACGATATTCGCGCTGAAAACGGTTTCTAAGCAAACATGTTATGAAGTTATGAGATTTACTCTATGTTATAGTAATTCTCCTCCGAGGAAGGGACCGTCTAAAAAGAAATAAATAAACACAACATTTACTTTGTGCACCTTGAAATGTAGAAAAAGTTTATAAGCGCCAATGTTCAAAGAATTCTCAAAATTCAGATTCCCCCATTCTTTCTTCTTAACTAACGGGTTAAAATAGGAAGAGTTGCAACCAGAAGTCACGTTAACATGTTAGTGATTTATTAAGCTTAAAGAGAGTTATACTAAAGTAATCGGTAATTAAAGGAATATTTAATTAATGTTATAGTTAACTATTGTACTTACTCAGGCTTTTGTTTCCTTCCTTTGTTCTTTTTAGCTGTAAACAAACCTAGTTCAGTAAATGACTCTTCTTCTTCTTCTTCTTCTTCTTCACCAATTTAATGCCCGAGGCAACAAATATCGTTGGATAGTTAGTAAATATATGAAGCGTATAATAAATTAATAAGATCGTGTTACGTAGTAAAGTATTAAAAGTATAAAGTAGAAGATATAGAATGAAGGGTGTTACGACCTCCCACGCCGTGACACGATATGCATAAACCGACCCGCAAGAAAACGACAGTTGTTCTTTGTTCAATGACGTCACTCATGATGAAAGAAAGAACTGTCCATGGGCGGTCAGAATCTCACATACAGATGGATGTATGAAATATATAGCTGACGTATATAATATACGTATACATATGTAATATACGGAAGTTTGTTCGATGTCAGACATCCTGCAGCAACATGATGTAATATCTAAGTGAGAAAAAGGCAGTAATTATGTAGTATATGGATAACGTATGCTCCATACAGATTTCCGTACTAAACGTAAGGATTCCATATATTTGTACAACATACCGCTGTCCGGATAACGGATTTTTCTCAGTGCAATTATAGATTTATTAAGGAAACGTAAAAACATATGTTAAGTTACGACGCTTTGGAGAAGTCCGGACCTGGATGCTCGACTGACTTCCACCATTCTTGTAGATAAAACATGCAAGTGACAGAATGCATCATTCAAATTGACTTGTCATATTTCTGCGTGTGCTCACAGACTCAAACAGCACATTTCATTCTGCTTTTACTTTTTCTGCTTCTGCTTCTATATTCTGTAATCCCGGCGGGAGCTCATGTGGTTCGGATTCCACGTTAATCAGTAGGTCCACGTCTCATATAGCCTCGCTGCTGAAAGGGACGCTAAACCAAAATCAACTCAAATCAACTCTATATTCTGTAAATTTCTCCTTTGTCTGAAACTACATATTATGTAAAGGTGCTTATTTTGAAATATAACTGAAAGCATAGAAAGCTTCCTAATCACCTCACCTGCTCCTTTATGTAATTAACATGTACTTTGGATAAGCTGTGATTCAAAACTTTCCAGCGTATCTAGAAATCTGTTTTGCCGTACTAAAAAAGCAATAATATGAAACAGTTTCTTTATAATGCTTCTTTTTTTATGAAGTCTAAACAATTCATGGTCAGTTCGGAAAGAGTTTGCTACAGTTCGCGTTAACTATCGTTCAGAAAGTCTGCCAGAATTGAACTGTTAGCTATTGTTCAAGACATTTCTACTCTAAAAAACGAACTCTGCAAACACCTGACTGAATGCCTAAGCAAGAATTCATTCAGCAAAAACAAAGCACTATTACAAGAGTACAAAAAACTTTAAAAATCTACCATTTTAACAAAACAATCTTTAGCTAAACCGTTTATATTTAATCTTTTTCTAAATGTTTCAGTCTCATTTAGTTTCTTATTTTTTTCCTTCCGTACACTTTTTCTTCAATGTGGTTTGTTTTCATTTTCAGTGTAAACAAAACCATCCTTGATTTGCGACGTAATTTGTAATAAAATTTGTACCTCTCATTATATTACCATTGAACAACATGAATGTCAAAAACTGTGTACATATACTATGAAAGATCTACACATTTCGTCCTAATTCTAACTGGTAATAAACAGCAGAGTGAATACGATGTCCAATGCAGTTTAAATTTATAAGAGATGCTACGAAGTCTAGCCTTCACGTACACGCATTGGAAACGTGCTAATCTTAAATCAACATCACACAGTTACATGCAAATCTGACAATAAACATAAAACGCTTGCGTTCTAATCTTACAACCAACATCAAACAGTTACATTCTTATCTTACTATCAATATGAAACGGATATATTCCAATCTTAGAATCAACATCAAACAATTGGACTCCTCTTACAATCAACATCAAATGACTAGATTCTAATCTTACAATCAGCATCAAACACTTACATGCTAATCTCACAATAAACATAAACCGCCTTAAGCAGAGTCGTTTTAACGAATGATTAGCGTCATGATTAAGACCTGATTACTGCAGGAAACATAAGTTAGTCAAACTCTTTAGTATAATTCTAATCATGCCTCAGAATGAATCTGCATAAGGCTCAAAACGTTTGGATCCTAATCTTACAGTCAACATCAAACAGTTACATGCTATCTTACTAACAACGTAAAATGCCTAGAATGCATCCAAATATCTCTACTTCAGTAAATACAGTCAACAAAAGACTATGATTATTCCACTTAAATGCCGTAAGTAATCAGAACAACAACTTCGTAGCTAAAAAGTGGCTGATGATCACATCAAGAATTAATCTTAGAACTGAGAACAGTAAATACTAAGAAAAGTCCTCAATTGACCTCATGGCTCATTTAGTGCTGAAGGCGTGTTACTCACCATCAATGTAGATGACAAAGAAGTTACAAACATGCTTCATGGAACTCGTCTTGACAGAAATTAATACGTAACCGAGAAAAATGCAGTCTTGTTCAAAAGATATTGACCACGCACCTTACTTTAAAAGGCCAAACTCTGGCAACAGTATAGAAGAAATTTTAAATACTTTGGCTCCAAACAAATATCTTAATTGGCCTGACAAAATCAACCTTCCTAGATTTAATTCTTAATGTGGGTTAAATAACACGACTTTTCAAATGATGGTGGGTGGACATATTTTTGACAAGAGTATACAATCTAAAAATTCGAGATACAAAGTCAAGAGCAAATGGTAATCCTCAAATTCTTGAACATGAAACTGGCACTGAATATATCGTTAATACTCCTCATTCTAGATAGATGAGAGTATTCTAAAACAAGATATATAACCATGCCCATTTAATTGTTTCTTAATTGGAGTGTTTCAACATTCTTCAATACTTACACTGTACTAGTACACGGAGCTTGTCTTAAGTGTCTTACGTTCTCTGGTAATTTCACCGACATTTTACGATTTTGTTTCGGGGGGAGGCCTTTGTTAACTTTAGTCCTGGAAACGTGAATATTCTGCAAAATACTTAATTTACATTAATATAGTAAATAAAATTTCGGGGGGCTCAAGCCCGGAAGGCCTCCCTTAAATACGCCATTGTGTTCTATGTAAATTCTCATGCTTAGTTTTCGAGATCATACTAAAACGACTTTTTGTTGTAAAATGTCGGTAAAATTACCAGAGAACGTAAGGCCCTTAAGACAAGCTATATGTACTAGTACAGTGTAAGTATTGAAGAATGTTGAAACACTCCAATTAATGTTAAGAAACAATTAAATGGGCATGGTTATATATCTTGTTTTAGAATACTCTCATCTATCTAGAATGAGGAGTATTAACGATATATTCAGTGCCAGTTTCATTTTCAAGAATTTAAGAATTACCATTTGCTCTTGACTTTGTATCTCGAATTTTTAGATTGTATACTCTTGTCAAAAACATGTCCACCCACCATCATTTGAAAAGTCGTGTTATTTAACCCACATTAAGAATTAAATCTAGGAAGGTTGATTTTGTCAGGCCAATTAAGATATTTGTTTGGAGCCAAAGTATTTAAAATTTCCTCTATATTGTTGCCAGAGTTTGGCCTTTTAAAGTAAGGTGCGTGGTCAATATTTTTTGAACAAGACTGTAATTTTCTCGGTTACGTATTAATTTCTGTCAAGACGAGTTCCATGAAGCATGTTTGTAACTTCTTTGTCATCTACATTGATGGTGAGTAACACGCCTTCAGCACTAAATGAGCCATGAGGTCAATTGAGGACTTTTCTTAGTATTTACTGTTCTCAGTTCTAAGATTAATTCTTGATGTGATCATCAGCCACTTTTTAGCTACGAAGTTGTTGTCCTGATTACTTACGGCATTTAAGTGGAATAATCATAGTCTTTTGTTGACTGTATTTACTGAAGTAGAGATATTTGGATGCATTCTAGGCATTTTACGTTGTTAGTAAGATAGCATGTAACTGTTTGATGTTGACTGTAAGATTAGGATCCAAACGTTTTGAGCCTTATGCAGATTCATTCTGAGGCATGATTAGAATTATACTAAAGAGTTTGACTAACTTATGTTTCCTGCAGTAATCAGGTCTTAATCATGACGCTAATCATTCGTTAAAACGACTCTGCTTAAGGCGGTTTATGTTTATTGTGAGATTAGCATGTAAGTGTTTGATGCTGATTGTAAGATTAGAATCTAGTCATTTGATGTTGATTGTAAGAGAAGAGTCCAATTGTTTGATGTTGATTCTAAGATTGGAATATATCCGTTTCATATTGATAGTAAGATAAGAATGTAACTGTTTGATGTTGGTTGTAAGATTAGAACGCAAGCGTTTTATGTTTATTGTAAGATTTGCATGTAACTGTGTGATGTTGATTTAAGATTAGCACGTTTCCAATGCGTGTACGTGAAGGCTAGACTTCGTAGCATCTCTTATAAATTTAAACTGCATTGGACATCGTATTCACTCTGCTGTTTATTACCAGTTAGAATTAGGACGAAATGTGTAGATCTTTCATAGTATATGTACACAGTTTTTGACATTCATATTGTTCAATGGTAATATAATGAGAGGTACAAATTTTATTACAAATTACGTCGCAAATCAAGGATGGTTTTGTTTACACTGAAAATGAAAGCAAACCACGTTGAAGAAAAAATGTACGAACGGCAAAAATTAAGAAAGGAAATGAGACTGAAACATTTAGAAAAAGATTAAATATAAACGGTTTAGCTAAAGATTGTTTTGTTAAAGAGGTAGATTTTTTAAGTTTTTTGTACTCTTGTAATAGTGCTTTGTTTTTGCTGAATGAATTCTTGCTTAGGCATTCAGTCAGGTGTTTGCAGAGTTCGTTTTTTAGAGTAGAAATGTCTTGAACAATAGCTAACAGTTCAATTCTGGCAGACTTTCTGAACGATAGTTAACGCGAACTGTAGCAAACTCTTTCCGAACTGACCATGAATTGTTTAGACTTCATAAAAAAAGAAGCATTATAAAGAAACTGTTTCATATTATTGCTTTTTTAGTACGGCAAAACAGATTTCTAGATACGCTGGAAAGTTTTGAATCACAGCTTATCCAAAGTACATGTTAATTACATAAAGGAGCAGGTGAGGTGATTAGGAAGCTTTCTATGCTTTCAGTTATATTTCAAAATAAGCACCTTTACATAATATGTAGTTTCAGACAAAGGAGAAATTTACAGAATATAGAAGCAGAAAAAGTAAAAGCAGGATGAAATGTGCTGTTTGAGTCTGTGAGCACACGCAGAAATATGACAAGTCAATTTGAATGATGCATTCTGTCACTTGCATGTTTTATCTACAAGAATGGTGAAAGTCAGTCGAGCATCCAGGTCCGGACTTCCCCAAAGCGTCGTAACTTAACATATGTTTTTACGTTTCCTTAATAAATCTATAATTGCTTAGCAGAGAAATACTTGATATGACTAAAGATTTCACCTTATCATCTATACTATTTCCTTTTTCATAAAAACAATCTAGACCTCATTTTACCATTTTCAGTGTAGGTCATAATATAGGTGTCAATATTTACAAACTACTTATTGTTTTCTTTCCGCTGCAGAATAACATCGATTGGTTATTATTTTTCCATTAATATTACTATTTACACTTGTCTGGGAGTGCTTTCCTGTATTTTACGTTTGTTATTTCTATGACTGTGCTCGAAAATTAGGTTAAATAGGTATGGACGGATTTTTGCAGTAAGTTTGGAAAGCGTATAATTGCAAAACCTTCCTTTCGACTTATCATTACAACGCGAAACTCGCATTTATGTGGTTGTAACACATATATGCCCTCTCATGTCTCTAGTAAGGGACGTTCTAATCTTACCAATATTTTTAGTTTGAACAAAAATATTTTTTTACTTAAAATATACGTTTAACCTAAAATATTTTTCTCCTAAAAATAACCAACTTCAGCACATATTCCCATGTATGAGATATGAAATAATGGTATCCATAGTTATAGTCACTATTAGTTGTAGATATTAAAGCATTGAGTTCTTAAACAAACTCCATCGAGATAATTGCTCTACTTGTCTATAGCAAAAGACGCAGACCTTAAAATGTCTCTTTCAGTCAAGAGTATGGCGAGGAGTAGCAATAAGGCCGACTTTAACATTACAGTCTTAATAAGGCCTCGTAGTGTGATCCAATGAATAACAAGAATAGATTTTATCATATGAATTTGGTATTCTAAAGAAAGATCCAAACCAATAATGACTCTAATCCGTCTATTGTAAAAGCAAAATTGTAGGAGTTTAACATTTCCAACTTATAATTGACCGCTATAAAATAAGAATGATACCCTGTTTGTCCATAAAGTAATGAGACTGACCTCCAAACGGCGCTCTAGTTGCGAGCAGCACGCTTCCCAGGGGAAGGAGTTTTAGTGGGAGGTCTAAGCAACGCACTGAGTAGCAGTCGCGTCCAAGCTCTGATGCTGTGAGGATCAGGCGTGGAGCAAAATCTGCTTTTGATTTTTTGTCAGATCTGAATGAATTTGTATCTCCTGGACGAACCGTCATTACCACTTTCTACAAAGAAGTCAATGTGAGCCTGCACAGAACAATCAAACGGAAAGGACTGTAGATTGTGATTTCTTGAAGCTCCACCACGACGAACCGGAGAACACCGCCTTCATTGTGATTGCTTACCTAGCCTGGATAGAGAGGGAAGCTTGTTGCAGCCACCGTACAGCGCGGATGTTAGCACCAAACATTTTTTCTGTTCCCAAGCTCAAGATAAGCCTGAAACGTCATTGATTGTTCTTTCTGGAGTTACAACTTCTTTTCAAGGTGACAAAAACTCAAAAACAGCTTATATGCTACGCGTGATACTCAACGAGTCAGTGCTCGCAGGCGACTGTGGTCGGGTGAATTGCTTAACTTAAACGTGTTAGACATAGAAACGACAATCTCTCTGATGGTGAGTTACTTTACAAACAAACTCCGTAAAATATTTCGAGAAACCTTTTCTTTAGAAAAAATGGTTTCTGCATATAAACGATTTGATAGCTCTATAGAGACTGGAAATCATAGAAATTTATTACTACTTTCGGCTTCAATAATAGACTTCACAGAGCAAAAACTGCATTAAACAATTATGAATGGTTTTGTTTGTTTCTCAGAATTTACTGTTTCTAAAATGGGAACAATGTGAGCTGACATTGATTCTAAGGAAACCGGTTTTCTTCGGCTTTAATATTGATCCTCCCAGAGAGGAAACGGTAGCGAAAAACGGTTTTATATTTATTATTAGTATTATAATGCCCTGATAGTAAATTTCAGCTTGCCTTTACTTCCCCCATTGAAATCGAAAGTAATAGAAATCTATCGCTTTAGATATTGGATTTTGATAGAGCAAAAAGGATTATAGGTTGCGGGAAATTGGAATGTGAAATAGAAATACCATCCGAAGAGTATGGTTCATCTTTTCTATAGCACTAATTGAGAAAATCAAACTGGTGTTTTTCTTTTTAGGCATAATGTTGAACTTCTATCAGTCGGAACTAATTTAATAACGCATAAAGACTATTACTTGCTAGTTATTTAATGGGTTTCTAATGCACTTTGGTATTTCTAATTGTGTTAATGGTAATTAACTACTTACATTCGTGTATTTTGAGAAGCCCTTGGGTGAATGGTGTAAACGTATTAAGTAACTACGGAATAACTGAATATCGTGTTAGAAATATACGTTTTACACTATTGTGTTTCAGTGGTTATATCTCACAAGTCAGTAATACTCGTTATAAATGCATTTTATTATGTCGATCTGTGAAACTTCAATTTCTCAATATAGACAATTCCTCCTGTCATGTGGAAGATATATTTTTAGTGTTTTCTGTTGTTCAATATAAGGGAGAATCAAGAAACGAAAAGAACAAAACAACACAATTTAATATCCTATTTTTCATTGAAAATCCAGGTAGGGTTACATTTATATAGGACAATTTGTTTCTAAACCAACTCAGACAAATTTGATTCAAGTTTGTAAATTGAACTATATTGATAGTGTTTAGATACCAAGATGTCTGATCAGGCCGGTAGCCAGCCCAACAATGTAGGGGGGGCCCGGCTGAAGTTAGGGGGGGGCCGATCCAACTATTTATAGTTCATCACCATATTATAGTGCATTTACAAGCCTACCGTGAAAATTTTAGGGGGGCAGCGAAAATTTAGGGGGGCTGCCCCCTAGACCCCCCTGGATACGAGCCTGTGTCTGATGGAAGATATACCTATCGATAGATGTTACATAATTGAAGTAGTGGAATCTACCAATATAACGTCCCACGCTCATGTCTTTTAGGATAAGGGAGACAGGTGATTAAGGCAAATGAATCATGATGGAAACATTGGTGGTAAAATGTAGGAGGAAACACAAGTAACAGCAAAATTTGCTTCGCAGGGGATCAAACCAGGACCCCAACCACAAGAAGCAGGAGCTCTCCAGTTTAAAAGAAAATCATATGCGTGCGTTATAACGAAAAACAATAACATCTAAATTTTTAAAAGCGATGCTCTGTAAAAACTATTCCAAATAGTGAGATGGAACTATTATTGGAATATATCCTCTTTAAGTACTTTATAATGGCATTCTAGGGTTTTTCAACTCTGGCTTCATCTATTTTCTCATCTTTTCAGTATCTCTATTTTTTTTTATGTCGAATCTTCTACGACCACTGCTTCTTTGTTAGAGATGTGTGCGGCACTATATTTCCTCGTCTCTGCTTGGGCTTGTTAAAATTCTTCATCCAATGATTGAATGAATGATATTTTGTTTCCTATTACATTCCTGTATGCCATCCATTCATTGATGACTGCCAAGTAGTGGATGTTGTTGAAGGTCTGGAAAGGTCAACATTGATCCCTGCCTTGACTTTATACTTCTTGGGCATCTGATCAACATAATCAACTCTTTATTTTGTAGTGTTGTAGAAGGATAATTGTTCATCAGTTGGAAGATTCTCTCGTAGCTTGTACACGCGACACAATTATCTATAAATCGGTTCTATATACAAGAAAAACTAGCATTCCGGTGATGTTTGAGGCAGTTAGTCGGCGTCTTTCGAAATCAAACCCTAGGAATTGCATTATGGTACAGAAATGGTTTCTCGACATGGTGTACCTGGTCAATTCTAATCTCCCACTTTCCAAAGATAATGCACCTTTGCATCCATCTACTCCTCGACCATAAAAGATGGAAATAAATGCAAGACGTTCACGCTATGTCATGGACTAGTTATCAGATTTGAAGACTATTAGCTTCAGCTTCAGTGTAGTGATGAATAAGATCGTATATTGGTTTATTCAAAAAGAGAAACCAAATACTGGCAGCATTTCCGTCCACAACCTTCCTCGTGGCGTAACTTGTTCACATAGGTACTTCTCGGAACATATTTTGAGCTGATCGTCTTTCAGGATTATTGGATCCTATTTTCATTGCCTTCCACTAAATACCATAATGACGGATAAGAATACTTGGTACACTGGTGTCTATGCGAGGACCTTTCGTTGTCCTCCAGATTCTTGATATTATCCCATTTTTTCACTGGTACTTGGAAAAGTAACTGAGTAGTAGCTTCCATCACTAGCCTCATTTTCAATTGAATCAGAGCTATCATACTCGCAAAGGTAAAATAACTGCAACTGTTTAATAATGTGAACACACCTTGGTCTAAATCGTATATTTGTTTAGGTAATTCACCACCATCCGATTCTTCTGAGGGACTATTTTGTATACTCGCAAATATTTCGTCTAGAAACAAATTCTTTCGATGAGATGTTGTCCTGGAACAAAGCATATTAAATACAAATCACATGAAATGTCAAAATCTATTGTCTTGTTGCCGTAACAATGAGACTACACCAGAACATATAATGGAACAAAATACGTAACTGGTGTAGTAAGTAAAATAAACAAACCTTCAACAGTTGTCATAGAACGATCTTCCTCACAACATGAAACTTGATCGAAGCTTTCGTTAACACATAATAATACACTAATTTGGCAGTTGTTCTTTATCATGTTCCTAACATTACTTTGGAAAAAGGTCAACAGATTTGAAACCTCTAGCTTAAGAAGTAAATATTGTATGTAAAGTATTAAGACGCGAAGTTTCAAAATGAAACCTTATGAGAGTTCTAGTGGTAAAATCGGTAGTTTTCCTGGATGTTTTGAGAAAGCAATACATTCAAAATTGCATGCTAATTATTTATTTAACTAACAAATTACTAATTAGAATACGAAGAGGATCTTCCCAAAGAATGACAAACACAATAATTGTGCTTTGGTGCAACAAAAATTACTCAGCCGATTGAGATGAAATTGAGTGCACAGACAGAGGCTAAGAAATGCCAGATCTGGAAAGAATGTAAATTAAAAAGTTTGTTATAAACACTAAAAAAACTATTACTCATGCAAAATCGCGCCACATACAGATGTTATATATAAATTGTTTCATTTTGTTTCACTAAATTGAAAAATAAAATCTTGGTATGTTTCAACGTATTGGAGGAGAGTTGTTATCAACAACTATATCAAAATCGACTCACCAAATATTGTTCATATTTCATAAATAAATGCGTTCTTAATAACGTGGCAATATGGCATAACCAGTGATGAAAATTTTCCGATTCATAAAGACATACTCCACTTATACCTGCATCGTTGTTTAGCTGTGATGTGAGGTAGAAAATTTTCTTCTATATTTTTCCGGAAAAGTTTCCGCTCTTAACAAATATCAGTGATCAATTAACAATTCCTCAGTATTCATAAAATTGATTGAAATCATGTATAGAAATGTTAAAATGTGAAAGATCGTTTAAAGAATCTGAAAATTTTCATGGCTCAGACAATTTTCAGTACTATGTAGAAACAAGTGAAACAATTTTTCATTAATCGAAATATTTTCTGTCTTGTATGAAAAATTGAAGAACTTTTTATAAGTGGGAAAATTTTCATCATTTTGAAGCAAAAAGTAAATCAACGTTTTGTGAATCGGAACGTTATATTCTCTGTAGAAACAAGTTAATAGAATTTTCATGAATCGGAAAATTTTCATCACGATGTAGAAACAAGTGAAAAAACTTTTCATAATCCGACAATTTTGGATATTATGTATAGTGATGTTTGGTGGAAAATATTCCACTATATTTAACTGCACATTCAGCTATAAAATTCAATTCCACTAGAGGAAAGTTAGGCAGCAACAAATTATCATTTTCCAGTTAGCTTTCGGAAACTTGAAAATTTTCTAATATATAAAGTTGGGAAGTAAAAATATACAGTGTTTCTCTCTCTCTTTGTATATATATATAAAATACAGGGAACATACATCGAGTTCGTAGAGAACAAATATCCCATTCCAATATTCAAAATGTAACAAAAAATTGAAAAGAAAACTTTGTGAATTTATCAATTTCAGAAACAGAAATTTCCACTATTTCTCCACATGTAGGCCTGCCTATTTAATGTAATAACAACATAAAACTTCCTTATGAAGATTAGTTTTGTAACAGAAAATAAGACAAAATTATTTTATTGTGTTTAACACTCGTAAATCATAATTTCAATATTGGAATTTTGTATAATCAACATCTTAGAGTAGATATTTGTATTGTAAAAATACCATTGTTTTGTATACAAATTGTATTAGAAATAATGACGATTCGATAGAACAAGTACACACACAAACACACACACACACACACACACACACACACATATATATATATATATATATATATATATATATATATATATATATATATATATATATATAGTGCAGCTCTTCATGTTTCTTTTATTATTTTATTGGAAGAAAAACTACACAAATCAGATTTCTTATTAGTTTTATTTTACTTTCTCTTGTGAATGAATATATGAATAAATAAATGTTTATTTCTAGAAAATGGGCAGTGTTTGTTTTCATGAGTTACTTAAACTCGAATTTTGGGTAGTCAAAAATTTACAGTAGGCACTTTATATTATATCTACTTATTTATAAATGTTGCAATATCTAAATCTGTAAAAGTAGTAAAGCTATGAGAAAACCGTCTTTTGCGTATTAAACTGACGTATTCTAATATTGTAAGATCAAAGGTGGATTCTGAGGGAAGAACGCATTGAAATTTTTGAAACATTCTTGAAATGAAGAGTCGTTAGATTTTTAATTTCATGAAACTTTTTAAGACAATATATTTTACCAATAAATTTTAATGCTAAACAACGATGTAGGAATAAGTGGAATGTGTTTTTATGAATCGAAAAATATTCATGACTTTTAATGAATTCAAATTTACATAATAGAATGTGATATTTGTACTCTACGAACTCGATGTATGTTCTCTGCACTTTGTATACACATTCACACAGAGAGAGAGAGAGAGAGAGAAAGAGAGAGAGAGGAGTTGAATTGAGTTGATATTAACGTCCCTTTCAGCAGTGAAACTATATAAGACGGGACCAACTGATTAACGTGAAATCCGAACTACATGAGCTCCCGCTGGGAATCAAATCCAAGTCTTCGGTGCCAAAGGCGCATATGCTAACCGCCTAGCAATGAATGAGCTGGCAGCGGAAGAGAGAGAGAGAGAGAAACGCAGTGTAAAATTTTACTTCCGAACTTTATATATTAATTTTTTTTCGGTTCCGAAAGCTAATTGGAAAATTATAATTTGTTGCTGACTAACTTTCCTCTACAGAAATTCAATTTTGTAGCTCTATGTGCAGTTAAATATAGTGGACAATTTTCCACCAAACATCACTATACATAATATCCAAAATTGTCCGGATTATGAAATGTTTCTTTCCACTTATTTGTACATCGTGATGAAAATTTTCCGATTCATGAAAATTCCTTTCACTTGTTTCTACAGAGCAATAAATCGTTCCGATTCACAAAAAGTTGATTTACTTTTTACTTCAAAATGAGGAAAAGCTTCCGACTCATAGAAAGTTCTTCAATTTTTCCATATAAGACAGAAAATATTTCGATTCATGAAAAATTGATCAAGTTGTTCCTACATAGTACTGGAAAATGCCTGAGCCACGAAAATTTTCAGATTCTTTAAACGATCTTTCACTTTTAAACATTTGTATGGTTGAATTCAACCAATTTTATAATTTCTGAGGAATTGTTACTTCATTACTGATTTGTTTTAGAACGGACAATTTTCCACCTCACATCTCTAGGCATAACTTATTAGTCCTGAAAAAAACCTACGTAAGTTAATTTATTCTTGGGAGCCAATTCCTTCTAATGCTTTTTCAAAACGGCCTCACACGATTTTTTTTCATACTTTGTAATTCAGCGTTTTTATTAACAATCCTACTACATGGCGTAAGTCATACCTGATGAAAAATCCACTACAGTTAGTTCATTTTTGTGGGATAAGGTTTCTTAGGACAAGAATTTCAAAATAGACTGTTTCAAAATAACATATTTCATGCTTTTGAAGGTTCCGTAGGCAAAATATAGTCAAAGCAGGCAGTTGGTTTTTCTAAAGGAATTGTTCATGCTAAATTCATTTTCACCGGTTGCCAGGCTTGATCTGTCCTCGTTTTGCGCTCCAGTGCCATTTTCCAATATGGCCGTAACAGTTACCAAAAATTTAAAATTCATGAAAATTCATAATCTTTATGTCAAAGCATGATTTTGTGGCTACAAAGTTGAAATCTGCCGTTCATTGTTGCATAGGAGTTACTGGTTGTTAACTAGCAGAGACTAGCAAAATATTAGCACTGGTATGTTAGTTGGAATGAATTAATGAATGAATTTAGCGTCCCTTTCAGCAGCAAGGCTATATGAGACGTGGACCTACTGATTAACGTGGAATCCAAACCACATGAGCTCCTACCTGGAATCGAACCCGAGATGTTAGTTGGAAACAACTGGATCTGTTATAAGGGGAAGCAGCAAACATCATAGAACCTCAATGCCTAATGTTGCTGGCAGTATCAGGGCTGGAAGGAGGAAACTGAATAGTCGAAATCAATGGGTTAGAAAATTGTGGAATTAGCTTAGCTAAGCTAATTGTTACTAAAACCGTATCGCGTAAACGCGAATTTTACTATAATTTGTTTCAGGAGTTTTTCGTGAATTATCCTAGTTTACTGACAATCACAATTTGGTTAGGGTAGCTAACCCATAATGCAAAGTGTCCCTGGCTCTATCTCAACTATACGAGGTAGTGTTTTTCTAGTGAACTCCCCGTTTCCTCCAACATTCTTGTTCCACGAATTTTTTTTACATTATTCTGTTTCATTAACCACTCGTTTCCTATAGTGTAAAATTGATAGCCATGGGAAGTTAAACCAAGTATTTAACTTAATTATTAAAGAAAAAACATTATCTTCTGTCTTCGAATATAACGGCCTCCAGTTTCTTCACCATGGCAAGTTCATTATTGATTGAGGATCTATGTGTCATATGAGGGGCTTTCATCCCTATAGACAGGTTTAATCTCGTCGTGGATGTGGCCTGCCCTTCAAACGGAGGAATTTTATGACACTTTCTACTTCAATTTTGTTCATCATGCATGTTGATGTATTCTACAGGGATTGGAAAGAAATATACTTTAGTCACATGTTTCGTATTTGCATTAGTATACATAGAAATAACACTCATTGTGCACAAAAAGTTTCATGTAAAAATCTGTATGATTTCGTGGTGATAATTAAATCTTTTGGATATTCGCTCGTACTTGAACAGCGTTGCCAGACTTACAGCTCGGAATTATTCCAAAACCTGATCAAAATTATGCTAGATTCGGTCAAATTATGCTAGATCCTTATAATTACTAATTCAGAAGTTTTTAAAGAAAAGAACACCAAAATTGATATGAGATAACGTACCTTAAAATACGCAGAGCGCAAAAATACGAGAATAGCACTCAATACTTTATGCACCAAATCTTTGTAACTCAACTAAACGAGTGCAGTCATTTCCAGACTCACAGCGTCTGGCTTCTAGGAAGAATACAGAAAGAAGAATATGTCGTATAAATGAATGCAAAGAGTTTGTTTACATATTTTGAAAGAAAATGACGTCGCAGTTAAAGGATTAGAAAACCCTGGGTGGAGCTACCAAAAAATGCATCTCTGGGGTGGACTGGGTCAAAAACATGCCGAAAGGCCTTTGAGTCACCTGCCTTTGTGTGCTATATGTTTCATCAAGAAGCTACCGTCTGCACTAAAACTCATTTTCAGAAACACTAAATTGTTTTTATTCCCACGCACCCTTCTCTAAAGGTATCGGTAAAGGGATGACCTCCCGCCGTTTCGAACTTGCTTCGAACAATAAGGCTGCCTGTATGGTTTACCGATTGTATGAATCAATGGGACAGGATACATTTCTTTTTCTTCCCATTACTAACTTCTTTCTCATCTCCAAGTTTGGCGACTTTTTGATAAACTTGCTGAAATTATGCTAGATTTAGCCAGGATGCTAAAAGCAAGATGCTAGATGCTAAAGACATGCAAAGAGCTTCACTGAATTATTAGAACGGATTGATTAATAAGCTAAACCTCGCTATATTTGTGCCACAGAGAGTAGATTGTTTCCATTAGTTCAGTGTTGGTGAATAAAGGAGCGTTGCATTTACGGAATTTATTAACTTATGTTTTGGAGAGAAATAAAACGGTATATCTTGAGTAATCAACATTTTTCTTTAAGGGAGAAATTATGTAAATCTGGGACTGAGTCCCAATTATAAACCTTCTTGATAAGAAATTTGCAATTTACCATTTGAAAAAAGTTGATCGTCTTTAATGTATGTTAACAGAGGCTGAGGTGTTCCGCATCAAGAATTGTTTGTTTGGAGTGGTCCAATCTACAAACCACTACATCTATGAAGTACTGAGCCTTATTCTTTTGCACCCGAAAAGACTATAATTACTTGAAGACTACTTCCACTTAAATTTTTAGAAAAAATGAAAAAAAAACTCGATTGCGTATATAAGAGAAAGACTAGAAATGAAAGATAAGACCAAATGTTCATGCTACATCAATCAATTTCCTGTTAAACAAGTAGAGTTTTATTAAGAAAATGTTCAATGTTGAGTTGAACTTTTGAATCTGTCCTGACCCGATGGGCCACCGTATGAACGGCCTGTGTTTGGGTTTCCGATTATAATCAAATAAATTGAAAGGAAACAAATGAAAAAATGCACATAACGGTTCAACCGAAAGAATATCTTATACCATATCCTATTTCATGGAAATCTATTACAAATAGAATAAATCTAACTCTCCTTTAGTGTTTACTTCTAGCAAATCTTACTTTGATACATCGACACAGAGAACATCAGCATAAGACAGGAAATCCGTAACTTACGTTATAGGGTATATTTAGAGTTGTAAGTTCAGGAAATGCTAAAGTTTATTCTGCTTCTAAATAGTTCCCCGCAAACACCTACATCACTGTTCCCATCTACGGAAGGTGTGAAGCTGTAATGCAAGCACCATTATTTATTTGTTGGCTAAAATACAGGATATTCCTCACGAAAGTATCCAAGAGGATTGTTGATTTAATAATAGCTGTACCACAGGAAACAAAAGAAAATATTGACATGTTGTACCTGTATGCATGAGAAATGAATTTAAATGACATTTCTACCTAGAGGAGGTAACTAGAAATGTTCCTCCTTGACGTCAAAGTATAACTGAACACTTCTAGAACGTAAGTAACTACGAGGTAAGCAGAAGGGACTTAGACCCCCCTGAAAACTTCAGTTGTTTGGTAAAATTGATTAAATTTTGCACTGAGAATGTAACGAAATCCAGGGCTCCACAAATATTCTGCTAAATTCAGTATGCTTTTCAATGTTATTCTTAACGATTCAAGAGTTAGTTCCGCTGCAAAAGTATTTTCAAGAGAATGTATCGTATTCATCATTTCGAGCAACGTTTTGATTCAGAATTTCAGTATAAAACTTTGCTAGGATACGACGAATTCAAAGCATCTGCCAAATTGTTTATGTCCCGTGTGAACATTTCTGTTAATTCACTATCGTCAAACCCAATTGTACAAATATTACGGAAGAATTGTATACTTTTGGCCAGAGAAACACTGAAAAGCTGAAATGCTAATCTTGCGTTCATCCTCTGAAAAACTGGACGGTTCTAAATGAGATAGACTTAGTTTTGGGTAGACCAGTAATCGAGCAAACGATGGTGAGTATCAGCATTGTATACTTTTGTATATATATCAGAGTAACTAAATTGGTTCTTGTACACTGCAGTATTTTTGTCGTGAAAGTGGTTTTGAATGTACTTCAATATATGAACAGCATCAGAAAACGCCCAACGTCGCCTACTATTTTCTGATGGATGAGGGATGCTACAATTAATATTAGATTTTTTCCACTGATGCCTAAACATGTCCAAACCCTTTTATTTGATTGGCTACAATCTGATACGAAACCTATTATTTGTATACTCCATTTTCCATATTAATTACAATTTGAAGCATGAATGGCGACAGGTTGAATCCAATTGTGTGATAGTGGAACAAAGGTAAATACAAGTGCATGACTTGCTAATTGGTCTTTGCTTCTTCTGGTGTATTTTTTTTTCTAAATCTATCAAATTTAAGCTCGTTTTAATTAAGTAGGAGTTCCTCTTGAAGTTTCACCTCATCAAATACCAATATATCTAGGCGATTATTGTCGTTACTTTTACATGGTTTTGAAATTGCATTAACAGTGTGTTTGTAAATTCCATAAGAGCATTTGAAGCTCTTTTGCAGTTTTATTAAATGTGTGATTGTTGGAAGTGCAAGAGTTCATGATTCATGCAGTGCTTATATCCGTTAGGTGATTTTATTTTTAACAAGTAGTTCTCTATCAAAAACTCATCGGACTACCTATTGCGCTTTTAACACTGCACTTTTTAATCATCATGTCATTCACTATTTTCTGCTTCCGAATAAGGCTTTTCTCGTCAGCATCACTTTTTTCTTGGCCCGTTTTTGTCCTTTTTTTCAAAAGAGTGTCTTCTTTTTCCAAAGACGAGATTTTCTATTTTGCTAAAATTAGCTTCCTCTTATTTTCTGCTAGGGTCCTTTGACAGTGTTTTAACTTTATTTCGCAAACAAATAATCTTTTGATCGTTTCCAGCTGGGTCAGTACTTGTTGATTTATACTGCTAAATCTCGTCCGGACTTGTCACTGCGCTGTTATTTGAGATTTTTACCGTCTGTACTTTATTATCTCAGCTATTATAAGAGTCTCTTTCCTTCAGTGCTTTCCTTTTACGCACATGTTTAGTGCTGAAATAAGTCGGGTACAGCATCCGATCGGAAACATCATTTTTTGTAGGAAATTCCACAATATTTCCCTGTATTTGAAACTTCTCTACCTTTACAATTAAATGTTCAGAGAAGTGAAGATTGCACACACTTCTCGTGTTTGTCAGAAGGAGATCTTTTCTTGGAATTGCCTTTGTCCACTTCTGAAACACCAGTTTCTCCCGTGGAGGTTTAAAATAGTGTCCTCTTTCACTACATTTATTGTGACCATACTATGACTTGCAGCCCGGCACGAAGCAGCTGGGCATCCTAATTAACTTTACAACTGCTGAATACAACGTAACACACAACAACACAACACAACACAACACAATACAACGTAACAAAACACACAAGGGTGTAGAACCATTCAATGAATTCACAGGCACACAAATACACAAAAATACACAACACAAATAGGAAAGAATATATGAAGAACAGAAACAATTAACCTCTTCACGGATATAGCATCAAATGATGCCACATATTTATCGGGAAAATAATCCGATTTTTTGTTTTCACGAAGAAGAGTGCGAACTCAAGGTAAGTAAAAACAAGTGCTTCAGAATATTATTTTTACCTACCTTCAGTTGCCACTCTTCTTCGTGAAAAAAAAAATGATTATTTTCCCGATAAATATGAGGCATCATTTGATGCCATATCCGTGAAGAGGTTAATAAACTTCATGACTCTTTGTTCAAAGTTAAGAAAATAATCCCAGTCTTAACTCAAACTTTCACAGAAACAATAAAAACAAGATAGAAAAACCTTCTTCGTTTAACTTGTGCAAAAGTAACCTGTGCAAAATAAAGAAAAACCGCACGCCCGGCAACACTTCTTCAAAACATCTCACAAATAATTATAGAAAAAAACGCGGGATTTTCTTAGCGACTGAAGTTGGGAGGTAACGCCATAGTAATGCTAAAGTTTCCAGGTTTCGCCGCCGTTAATGCTTTTTAAATGGAGATCTTGCGGAGAGCGCACACTTATTCGATTATGTCTGCTATGGTGAAAACCTTACCACCTATACAGTTATTTCTTTTCTACAGAAAGTACATATAGATGGAACACTTATACGGAAAGTATTATCAGTTCTTTCTTTCATGCGGAAAGTACATATAGATGGAACACTTATACGGAAAGTATTATAAGTTCTTTCTTTCATGCGGAAAGTACATATAGATGGAACACTTATACGGAAAGTATTATAAAACATATGTTTTTAGTTATACCTTTCTTCCAGGATGTTACATATACCCTAGTCTTAAGTTAAATTTAGAAACTAGGGGATTTAAGCATGTAAGCAATGTTGTTTATTTATGACACACATCCTTTTTTCTTTATGTAGATCCAAGTCTTTCATGTGTAATCATTCTTGAAAAACACTTTAACCCTTAACAGTTCACTACTTTGAAAATTATCAAAAAAATATATTTGCAGCATGTCGTCTATTTGGTATGTATATCATTTGAAAGTACTTTTCTAAATTTTCCCGCCAATAGTTTTTGAGAACTGAGTTGTGTCCAAATGGTTACTTTGCACAGTTTTCCGTAAAGTGATTTTTGAGTACTTGTAGCCATATAGTAATAAAGAAAAGTAATCTCATAAGAAAGGAGAAATAAATGAAACATTTTAAGAATTGTTTACTTTATAGGATTTAATATCTAAATCTGCAATATTAATTTATAAGTAAATGTAAGGTACTATCTATGAGTCCACATAGAAAAAATAATAACATTTATATTTCGCAGAAAATACAGATTGAATAAATATGACATTCAAATATATGCGTAGTTTTATAGAATATTCTTCTTTTTTATTTCATTTTTATATTTTTAAATTTGAATATATCAACGTAGTGTAACAGTGACTTAGTAGTCTAGAAAAGATATCAATTACCAAGTGAAAAAATCATTCCTTATCGTGATACATATACTTACAGACGGAACTGCATAAAGGAATTCTTTAGTGAGCTTCTTACTCCCGACTTACGAAAAACGACATATTCCCTTAGATGTGTGGGCTGGCCAGTGAGCAACAAACTCTTTCCTTGTATTATAACATGGTCACGTAGCAACAGGTCGACATATTTTCACTTGAGGTTCGCCCAAGCTTTCCAAAGATGGCCTCTCTTGTTTAGGCTTTCTGATTGATACTAGTGCCGATGCAGTATCAGCCCGAAACACTTTAAGATGTCTCGATGATTTCCCAAGTACGTTATACTATCTTTTGTAAGGTAACCAGCTGTTTACAACAACTAAATCTAGCATGTACCCAAAAATTCTAAGACACCATCGTTTTGATTTCATTGGTGTACGGCAGAGTTCTATGAACATGTTTGACTTGTCTACACTTCTCATGTGTTTGCCTCAGAAGATAAGAAAAAATCTTATCTTCTGCCTCCTAAACGATTTTGTCTCATTGTTGGAAAAGTTGAGATTTTCATTACATCCTTCAAATATTGCATTAATTTCACACTTGTAAAAAGTTATCAATGTACAAGACTAAAAACTCAGACTCCTCTATCTTGAATGAGAACGGTGATTTCCCATAATTTTTCAGCAAGACGGAGCTCCACCTCACTATGATTTATGTTCACGCCAATGGCTCGATAGACCATTTCCGAGACATTGGAATGGGCGACGGAGAGAGTGGTCCAGATTTTACGCCACTAGAGTTCTTCCTCTGCTATCATCTGATGAACCTTACTTATCAAGAACCCATCCATGATATCCACCATCTGACGCAGAGAATTTTGCAATGTTGTGAAAGCTTTGACATGCTGTTGCGAATCCATGCGGATTGGTAGAGGCGCTTTGCAGTTTGTTTTGCTCAAGAAGGATAGCACATAGAGCAAATAATGCTGTAATGCCAAATTTTCACACTGTGACAAAATAACTTCTGAACCAATAATGGTAGGTGAAGTAGTCTGTATCATAATTTTTTCCCTGAAATTGAGGTCGTATCAAATGATACCCCACATATCCCCTTCTATTTTAAAAATCCAAACTTGGATCCAAGATTACGGCTTTCAAGATGGCCGCCAGAGCAACCATGTCAAACAATATGGTCCATTACCCACCCGAAGAACATGTACCATGAACCATATCTGAATGCCAAGATGCTCCTGTGCTACGGGAGTCTTAACTGACTGATGCCTCACTCTGTACTATATCTCAGGTATATAATCTGGATCTGAATCACTAAAAGTAAGATCAGGCTCTGAATCCAAGATTCTGAAATCCGATAGATTAGCAAAGAAAGAGATCACTACTGTTGGCCTTATGCTTAGTTTCCTTTCATAGGATATATCAACGGAGGTAAGTTCTTCATCCAATTTTGACGAAACACAGTCACCTGCAAAAATGTAAATAGCCTATCACAATATTTCTCCTTTGCATCTGACATGATATTTCACAGTAAAACTTATTTATACACACTTATACATTTACATATATTTATACTCCATACTCAGCCTCTGTATGAAATTTAAAATTTGACTAATAAACAGAGTACTATGTTTCTTTTTCACGTTAGATTTTCTATAAAAATATCAAATGATATATCAATATAAGCTAGTCCAATATATTGTATTTTTTTTCCTGTACAAAGTATACGTTTGATCCGTTACCGGACAATGTAACCAAATGGTTACGTAGTATATTTTTATCGTAAATAGTAATCAATTTTTGACATTATGCCGTTTTCATACTTGCACATTGTTGGGCAATGACTTACAAACAAGAACATATCGAGAAAAATGAAAACATAAACTGCTTACCTTCAGTATTTAATATTTTCTGTCTGCTTCCAGCACTGCTTGCAAAACAACAACATATCCACACACTACTTTCCGCATAAAATTCACCAGAGTTGTCACAAGGGGGCAATAGCTGCTTTCCCATCACAGAAAGTATGTATACAAATAACTACAACGAGCAATACGGAAATATAGCACTCTTCAACCCAATAATCAAAATCAAAAAATGTGTAACCAAATGGTTACGAAAACTCGTTAAGGGTTAAATTGTTACACCAGTAATCCAAATACAAATTCCAAAATGAAGTTATTTTTTCGTTACAAACTGTTGGTAGTCATAATAATTATATTTTACAATATCACATTGTCAATCGTGTAATGTTCCAGCATTTAACGTGAAAGTGTTACGTGAATTCTTAGAAAATATGTGTTTGCAATTACCTCTTTCTCCATAATTTTTGCAGTTGAGTCCACTCAAGCATCCACTAACTATGCAAATTTCACAACTTACGTTTCCATACCTTCGTTTGGCTCTCAACTTTCCGACCGAGGTACCTTCTATAGGTATCGAGTCTAGGCTGTGATCGATCCTGAGTTGTGGACGCAAATAGGCAATCATTGCTACAGGCGTATTGGTGCGGCGAGATAGAGGGTGCGGCGAGGGAGAGAGACCAAATAATTTTGGCATTGCATCATCTTTCATTTTTATTTTCTTCTTTATTCATCGCTACCATTTTGATCACGAATTGACATCGATACCGGACAATCAGCACCGTCACCTTCTACTTCAAAGGGCCCTATTGGCAAAGTTGATAGGAAGGTATCCCGGGCAGGTGTTCGATCTCACTCGCAATCCCCAGCTCCAACGCGTAGCACTAGCAGTCAGCAGAAGTCAACGCCAAAAAAACACCACTTCTCACAAGCTACTCTATTTAAGTCTACCTAGATGAATGTATCGTCTCCCGACTACGAGCAGCAGTTTTCCTTACGACGGGACATTTCGAAACCAGCTTCACGTACGGTACTTATTTACTCACTAATTATGATCCGAAGTACCAGAAGGAAAACCAATTTTTTCTTCAATTTATCAAATACTTCACTCGAGTGCAAGTCAGTTAGATTACTAAAAATCGAAATGAAATCATAGTTAAGTCTCCGGATCCCAACTTTGCCATCACTATTCGCAATAAACACTCTTTTTAAATCATTGGTAAAATCGCTAATCTGCAAAAACTAACTGACAAATATATTAAACAGCCACCTCCTCCACGAAAACAACCAGCTTTATCCGTGAAGCATAAGTGATGAAGAAGTCACCGCGGAACTTAATGCTGAAGGACAATCTATTCTGAAGTGCTTACGCACGAAAAACGTGTATGGGGCGACTTACATATTCCGCGTTTTGACTAACTCCCAGGAAACCATCAATGATTTACTCTGCAATGGAGCTTTAATATAAAAAAACATCATCGACTGGAGCCCTCACATACTCTACCTCCACTTTTATTGCGTTGTGAAAAGTGTCAGATCTATAACTGACTATATATCCGCATACCACTGCGGATTGTCGTAACCCAGCAAAATGCGGATACTGTTCTCAACTTCATACTACCAAACCTGCCCAAACCTCAACAATCCACCGGCTTGTAGCACTTGAGGCGATGCTCATCCCACATTCCGTTCAAGTGCAAAGCACATCTACGTCCTGAAACCAACAAACCAGAGCCAGTTGTGTCCTTACGGGTTACAGAAAATACCAAGAATTCTACGGATACGTCAACCTCTTTTTCTGCCTATTCAAATCAACCAGTTTCTCTCTTTTCTCATCAAGGAACTCCAAAACATTCTACCTTTCAAAGGCCACACGTATTCCAACAGATTCAACTGACAGCCAAACGAATCCTTAATACAAACTTCCAAGTAACTTATTGTGGTCAAAATTTGTAGTATCACTATTCTATTATTAACACTAATCTTAGAGATAACAGTCCTTGAATTTTCAGATATGGATTATATTAATCTATTGTTTATAAATATCAATTCCTTACAAGAACATCTTACATTGTTCGAACAACTTCTTTTTGAGGAAAACATCTATGCTTTCTTACGCAATGAAACTCACCTCACCGCTCCACGCTCTAGTAAAGTTTCTATCATGTACTTCGCCATGATAGTACCATACTAGCTCACAGAGAAAACGGTGGGGTGGCTATAGGTTTCTCAAGAAGTCTACTTTCTCGAACCTTTCCCTCAATAATCCAACACCTGTCTGAAAACATGATTACTACGCTCTACTTTGCTAATATTTATGTAACTGTTGCAACAATCTATATACGACCAGATCATCAGTTTCCGTATGGATTTATTCAATATATTTCCAACAAATTTCGTATGTTTGTTATCATGACTAACATCAAAATTCACAGCCGCTCTGATCCCCAAAAACGCCACTTCCAAGATTTTATTATCAGAGATACTACAGGTACTATTCTGCAACTACCCAAACTAACTCCCATCTCTCAAACACTACTTCCGATATCGTCACAGTCTCTTACAATCTCCTTAATAGATGTAGAGTACACGTTCTTGATCCTATGAGCAGTGATCACTTCCCAGTTAAGCTCGCTATCACTAGCGAACCTTAAACCCTCGTCATCCCGTATCACCACGTGAAAACATATGTTTTGATAAAGCAGAGTGGGAATCGTATCGCTTTCCTCTCGCACACAAACTTAAAAACCTGGAACCACCCATTACCGAAGACGAACTATATCATGCACTCGATGTTATCACCACATCCATCCATGAATCCGCTGATCCCCATATCCGTAAGTCAACTATTAACCCATCAAACCCTCAGCTTCATCCACATTATCTTCCACTTATTAGACGTTCCAAAGAATTTATCGAGATTACCAACGCACTAGGAATGTTGAATATCTGAGGCTTCACAGGCAATTTCAACGGGCTGTACGTAATTACGTACGAGCTTATAAGCAACGCCGCTGTGTAGACACCTGCAGTACGTTTTCTGATACAACTCATCCCACGAAATTTTGGAAACGTTTTAATATCCTCACAGGTAAACAGTCGCATCCCCATATCCATTAATCCATGAGAACAAAGCTCTTCACACTGATAAAGAAAAGGCTGACGCTTTTGCCGACTATTTACAAACTATTTTCACTCCTATAACGGCAATGAAACCGCACAAAGATCATCCAGTAGAGAAAGTTAATTCTCAATCCCGTCAGCTTCAACCAAAGACCTCTCATTCCCTTCCAGACAACCACCCATTTACAGCTTCTATCAACACCGACGGAATCTTGAAAGCCATAGTCCGGGAAAGAAACACTGCACCAGGAATAGATTACGTATCGTCACATTAAAGAAGGACTGTACATTTTTCTCTATCTGTTATCTCCCATATATACCTTTGTGCTCAGAACAGGATTTATTCCATCATTTTGGTAAACATCCAAAGTCTTAACGTTTCTCAAACCAGACAAACCTGCCAATAGTATTACTTCTTATCGGCCAACTCAACTTACATCTATTTATAGTAAAATTCTTGAAAGGGTTCTTGTTCAGCCATCTCTCAGCTAAAAATCCCCTTCCGCATCATCAATCAGTTTTTCGCCCTAACTATTGTATTAATGACCAACTCTTAAGATTGCTCACTATCATAACAGATCATTACAATACTTTCAAACCATCCTGTTAATACTGTTTAACCTTGTAAAAGCCTTCGATAAAGTATGGCATCAAAGACTTAATGCAAAACTGTTAAACTTCAAACTTCCTCTTGCCTATGTACGCTTTATTTTTAACTGTTTCTCCTGCAGATAGGACTACATCTCCATCAATAATTCGCTTTCCCACCCTATCTTTCTACATTCTGGTGTGTCCCAAGGTTCAGCTCTCTCACCCATGCTTTATTTACTATATGTCGCAGACTTACCGCCACTACCAGATAGCGTACAAGTTTTTCAATACGCCGACGATATGGCTTTCCTTGAATTGGAAACATCAGTCTAAGAAGTCAATCTCTCTTGCAAATCTGCCTTAAATTACTTCGATAGCTGGTACAATAAATGGCGGTTAAAGATCAATCCTGACAAAACATTGTTAATTCTTCCGCCCAAGAAACGCAGTAAAGTTCAGAAAAATGCAGATCACCTCAACTTAACAGTTCATGACACACGCCTAAACCATCCAATTCTGTAAAATATCTTGGCCTTACTGTAGACCAACACCTCCCCTGGCTCCCTCACTTAAAGACAGTTGATACCAAAGCCTATAATAGGCTGAATCTTTTACGGCGACTTACAGGCACAACTTGGGATCTCAAATCATCGATTGATCTAAATAACTATAAAGTTTTTCTGCTGTCAGTATAAAACTTACGGATTTGTCGCTTGGATCAATGCATCTCCCTTTTATTTTGAAAAGCTAAAAATCCTTGAACGCCATGCATTACGAATCGCATTTCGCATCAAACTAACCTGTCTATGCACGAATTTTATGACCTTCTGCCCTTTTCCACATATCCTATACCATCTCAAAGCACTCAGAAGCAAGTATATCTGGAAACGGTTAGAGGAACGCCGGGCCCTTCTTTTATATATCATGAACTTCGAAAGGAACTACACCCTTTCTTCTGCTCTTCATCACACTCCACTTTCTCTTCTATTTTCCTTATATCATTACTCTCTACCCCCAGATTATCCCGACATTCATGCTGTTGCTGCCTACAAATGAGACTTCTCTTCATCATTCATATTTCCATCTTACGTTGCATGGTACTCCATGTGTTCTAACAGGGTACCCACTACATCATGGTCCTGAGCTACCCCAGGACCGGAAGATAAGCTCATTTTTCCTTTTAACATATCTTAAGTGGTGTGATGTCCCGTGCACCTCACCTTCATTTCATTTTCCCCTCATTTATGATTATAGCGTAAATGCTATAATGTCCTTCGTTAATCACGATAATCAATTACTGTAAATAAATTTGTATCCTCTTATATCCTTTATTATCCCTACCCAACCTTATGATTATAGCACAATGCTATAATTTCTGCTCTTTATATACATATAACCATGGTGTTCTTCATCTATTATATATGTATATTTTGTTTGTTTGTTCAATATGAATAATAATAATAATAAACATAAATACTAATAGACCAACTGCCTATACCAATTGTCTCATATTCCTGTTACACCAGTTCCATATAAAGCGCGTAACCATTTGGGGGCTAGCCTATGTACTAGCACTTAAAAAGAAACTTACGTTTGTATTTGTATACTAGTCAGTTTTGCTAAAGTAGCTTAGTTAAATTTTTTTCTGCTCTTCGCGTTGCTGTATATGAAATGACATGCCATTTCTAGGATTATGTTCTATGGAATTTGTCTTTTAACCAATTTATTAACTTGTTTTGATATTTTAATGTGTATCATTTCTGGAATTAAAGAAAATAATCTAGTGGTATTCAATTCTGGAAGAGTTTCTGAAAAAAAAAAATATTCATCACTTTTGTTTATGCTCCTAAAACCATTCTTCCCCTTCTCATGTTATTCTTACTTATTTGGGGTATATCACTTCTTTAGAAAAGTATGCCAAAAAATCACACTTTTTTGAGTGCGATCCACATTCAGTCACACGTTCCATCACCGAGCTATAACACTTCAAAGTTCATGGAACGAAACTTTGTGGATACTCTGTTCAGTGATACAAGCAGTGGTGTATTTACGGTTTTGTTTCGGGGTAGAGGGACGTTTTGCTAACTTTTGTCCTGGAAATGAGAATATTCTGCAAGATATTTCACTTATTTTAATATAGTAAATAAAATTTCGGAGAGGGATTAAGCCCGGAGGCCTCCTTAAATACGCCACTGGATACAAACAAAGCGTTCTGTAAATACTTTAAATGTAAACAAATGGTAAAATAGTTGATTTTTTATGTTTTGAAAGAATATTACAGCATTAATTTTTCAATTACAGCTTCTGTTTACGGCAATTAGTTGGTCATGTTTTTATTTAACCACATTATATGTCGGCGTACAGATACTAATGATCAAGGCTGTTGCCCATCGATATATATATATATATATATATATATATATATATATATATATATATATATATATAGGAAAATTCTTCTAAATTCTGTGAATTTATATTATGTTAGTATTCTTGTATTCTAAACATTCGATTTCATTAATTGTGATAATTATCCTCCAAATTATTCGCTAACAAACTTCGATGATTATTCAAAATAGCAAATAACATTAATAGTCTGGAAGATGTTTACATTCCCATATGCTTTAGTCAGTCTATCGTTGCCATGGAAACAGGTGTTGGGATCTCTGATTTGCTGAACGTCTCGAGTTGTGACTAGGCACTGTATGTGTTTTAAAATGGAAGATAGCCATCATAATTTCTGTTCCGGTATATGTGTGTAAAAGTGAGGGGAACGCAGGGGGACGCCGTCCTCCGCCTCCAAAAGTATATACGATGTCCCCCAGTAATTAGAAAATTACACTGGGCAGAGATAGGCAGGGGACGGCGTGACGTCATGTCGCTACATACCGCTCCTACCTTTTCAGACCCATTTTTACCCTGATATATATACTATATATAATGGCGTATTTACGATTTTGTTTCGGAGGGCTTTGGAAACTTACGGGGGAAATGTGAAAATGTGTACTTTGCCTGAAAATGTGAAAATTCTGCAAGATATTTAATATACTTTACTATAGTAAGATATCGGAGGGGCTTAAGCCCGGAAGACCCCCTAAATACGCCACTATATATATGTATAAAATTCTGCTGCTGTTAGCAGAGGTAAGGTACGCTATATATCTGAAGTATAACTAGTATAGTCCAAATGCAAATATTGAACTGAAATTCTACTGAATAAAATAATCAAAAAAATATCAATTCCATAAGTACCTTTAAATTCATATGACCAAATAGACTACGATTTTATTGGTATTATAACGTACTGCATCTGCTTACTGATAAGTAAATCTGGGGCAATATTGTAACCTGAAACGTTATTTTGGTAGAGAGTTTCTTCAAAATTAAGGCAAAACTAAGAATAACGTTTATAGGTTATAATACTGCAGTTCAAACTACTTTTGCTAGGCGGAAGTTGAATTTTCAGAGTATTATGGAAAATACAATGTACTTGATTTGCGGATCTCTCTCTCTCTCTCTTAACTTAGTCTCTCTTTCCGCAGACTGATTTCCAAGCATTGTACAATGTTTTACTACATATCTAAATTATTACTATTGTGGGCAGAATGAAATCGTATTGGTGAGTGGAAGTATATTTGTCTACTTTTTAAGTCTATCACCACAAATTTATAGTAATAAGAACATTCTTAAAAACAGTTTTATTCTTAAAATAATATTTATTATTGCACATTTAGTCAAGAAGGTAAATATCGATGGACCAAATACAGTACAGTAGCTATTTTTATTGTATTTAGAACTGTTCTTTGCTGGTGTTTACAAAAGTAATTTCCACAAATATTTAAATTTGATTGCCTTCCTGTTTTGGTCTCGATACAAATAAATGCATAGTGGCCCAGAAAATTTCAATATGTAAATACATAATTGTTATAAACATTATGACTATTATTATAAATATTAGAATGGGAATTGTATAATACGAATAGTACAAAAACTTTCAATTCATGGATGGACCAATCTTACAAATGCAGTGAATAGAACGCATGCAACGATATTACTTTGTTTTGGACTTGGTAGGTATATTGATATTGCATGTACAGAAAATAAGAATTTAATATTTCATAAACTCAGGCCCGTATACACGGGGGGGTAGGGGCCGGACCATCTAAATTTTCACTGCCCCCTCTAAAATTTTCATGGTACGGTTGCAAATGGACTATAATATGGTTGGTCGGGCCCCCTAACTTTTACCGGTCCCCCCTACATTTTTGGGCTGGCTACGGGCCTGCGTAAACTATGTGTGTAAACGCCTAAGTACAATTTTGAATGAAAATGTGCAAATATTTTAGTTTATAGTTGATAACTACAAAAGTACTAAAATCGATTAGAGTGACTATTATTAACAACATTGGAAATTAATAGAGGGTAGTTTTCAATGCACATTTCAAACCTATTTTGTTTTGAGGTGCACATAGGCCTATATAGGAAATGATAAGTAGCCAATTTCACTTCAGTATATACTTAAATAATCTATTTGTATATTGGAAGATATTTCATACTATTTCTTCAGTGTATTTTCAGTAAACAATAGGTTTTTCATATTATTAGCTTGCAGATTTTTCTATAAATTAGATTTGCAGTTGCAAAAGAATAATAAATGTTAGTTTTAACTTTGAAGAAGAATTTTGTTGTTAGCATTTCTAGCGACATCTTTCCTAAGAGTTGCAAGAAGAGCGGTATGTTAAATATCCAATTTTGGCAATTTATTATATACTTATTATTATTCTAGAAGTTACACTATAAATTTAGAAATAATTTTAGAATGTTTGCCCCTTTTTAATTATATTTCATGATTCATTTATGTAGTTCCTAAAGGCTGCTGTTGACAAAACTGCTGATGGTTGCTAAATTAGTGGCCAATTGTCACCCAGACTAGAAGATAAGAGCTATGCAGGTGTAAATGTCTTTTCCTATGTTAAGAAACATACGCTTCCTGTCATATGCTTAATATTACTGTAGGTACTTGCAACGCTAGTGTAAACATAGACACAACCATAAATCGGGTCGTAAGATAGCAATCATCTTCGTTGATTGAGATGAACTATCCATCGTAAGTGATTGTAAGTAGAGCATCTGCGTGGTTCAGCGGTTACCGTACGCGCCCATGACTTTGGGGACGTGGGCTCGATTGCTGGAAGGAGATCACGTAGTTCGGATTCCACGTTAATCAGTAGGTCCACGTAGTAAGTGAACGAAATTAACAATTTAAAGTTTTAACATTGAGCAGTATGGGGCAAAGAAAATAGCAAAAAGGGATTTACTCGAATCCATTAAGTACCTCAATAACACGCTTCATTTCCTTCCTTAATAATCTATTAAAACCGAAAGTGATTGACACCTACTGCAACTTCCGGTTTTAATGTTGATCTACATACAGTAAAAACGATAAATTATGCGTTAAGCAATTTTTCTGGAATCAATTTTACATCTTAAGAATAGGTAGCCCAACTTCTCTCTTGGCCATACATACAAACTAGAGTACCAGAAATCAACCACTTTTGGTTTTAAGCTTCAGCTCTAAAAAGTGGAAATAGTAATATCTAGCGGAACGAAATTTTATGCAATCCAATAAAGGACTTCCCAACTTTATATCCCATCTGCATTCGAATCTCAATACGAAAATTGGAAGTGACAGAAATCTGGCTTACATCGACCAAACTTCTTCACATTGTATATATGTGACACCGCTTCTTGTTGGGGACTTGCAATGAAGATAAAGTTTTATGTTTGTTCAAGAGTAATGTAACCTCTCAAAAGCATTTTAAGAAAGAAGAAAGAGGCGGTTGAACAACCCCCCACCAAAAAATAAACTTTTATAGCACCCAAACGTGAAGGATACATTTTAGAAACGTTTAAGATAAAGCATACAACATTCCCGACACCTTTTAGAGAATACGTTTGAACAATTCGATTTATAGAAGAAACTCTGGTACTATCATATTTTAGGGGACACACTTATATTCATTAAATAGTACGGTAACTTCTCTTAGTACAAAATACTCTCTTACAGTCTTAGAAATTGTTTCTCAAGGGAAGAGTTGCAGTACTGGGTGTTGATTTATTTTAGAACGGCTGAGTCTAAAACACAAACATACTTAAAAAAAGCTTAAACCGACTTCTGGTACATGACCTTTAAAAGCACGAATGCTATCTATCTGAAATGACGCCCCTGGTTAGAACAGGAACAGCAGAGGAACACACGCAGTAGCACAGGAGTTTGTCCATAGTAACCGGATCTTCAGCGAAGATTAATATATATTAATGATGCTAGGAAAAAAAAAAAACACTAAATATGCCATACAAGCACTTGCTTTGGTTTTGGACAGTTTCGTAAAATGTTTATGATCACTTTATACAGTGTCTTCACATAGCCTTCACTTTATCATGTTTTCTTTAGAAAGTACCGGTACTAGGTGGTAAAAAGCAAACTTTGTATTCCATATTTTACCTTATTATACATGTGAGAGATATGATCCCAATACAATATACGGCCTATGTTTAGCAGAAGGGGTCCAGCTGTTTTCTCTAAAAAAATGTTACAATTTCGGTAATTTCTGTTCACATTCGGTTAGTTTAGGGTGGCTAGGTTAGGTTAGGTTCGCTTAGTTTATGTTAGGATAATTTATGTTATATTAGTGTATGGGTCCAGCATAATTTTTCAAAAAAAAAAAAATACAGATTTTCGCTTATTTCTACTAATATTAGGTTAGTTCAGGTTAGTTAGGTTAGCTTAGGTTAGATTTGGTTACGTTATGTTACGTCTAAGTACTTGCATCATTCATTTTTCCTGTAAATGTAGTGTTTTTACGTGCTTCTGGACCCCTTGTGCTAAACATACTTCCAATATACTCTGTTACTTATATAATATAGTTATACAATACTTATGTAATATATGAAATCAAGTAACATATTACTTCCGCAACTTTTACAAATTTATGGTCCCTCTAAAATAGGATACCACCTAAACTTAACTTTTTTTTTAAACTGCAATTTCATTGCCATCTGAAGATGGGCGGGTCACAGAAGGTAACGCCATAATTTTAGTCATGAGTATTCATTCATTTGTACTTTCATTTCGAGTTTGCGAATGGAATTTATTTACTCTTTAATGAGTTTAATTGACTACTATATATAAATACAGAATGCAAAAATACAGTGCAAAAATCAACTGCGAGATACCTACATCCGATTTTAAGCTTCACTCTCAACAAAGAAATACATTATTAAAATAACGTGAAATTATTTTTAGATATTGAAAAATAGAATAGAGTAGTTGAAATAATATGAATTAACCTTTATGTTTTCTTATTTTCTCTTACTCAAATAATTACTGGAAATACGTAACAGTTTGTGGAAAAATGAAATATAAACGGTATATTAGAAAAAAATATTGTTAGCGATACTATATCCCTGCGCCATCTTTGTTCTCTTATTGATTTACGGAATTATTTATCTGTTTTCTTGAAAATGAAAACTATATGCTATCCAGTGATTTCTAAAATTTGCAGGCAAAATATCAAGGAATATCTTTGTAATCAAAATACGTGGAAATATTACCTCTAAAATTCCTAATAATGTTGAAAAATAAACGTAATTCAAACTATGCTTTTAAGTACCTTCGTATGTCAACGCGGTGCGTTATTTCATGATCCATGATAAAGCTATCTGAAGCGAAGAGCATAATCTGGTGCCATAAGGGGCACAGTGTGCTTACCATCATACAAACCCTCTGCTCCCTTCCAGGACGTTATTTAGCCTACCCGTCTGCTTGGGTCGGTCCTGACTTGCATCGATACAATTTGTGCTTTTTCGTGGACAACTATGACAGGTTGGTTCGTGTTTTTCGGACAGTCGTTTATCCGAGGTGAATCTAGAAAGTGAAAACTGAGTGTGTGTCAGCCACAATCCAGGCTACGGGCAAGTATTTCATGATATTACTATAAGCTTCTAAAAATATATACATAAATGCTTAAATTATATTTCACTAAAAAACTTGGAGGCATAGGTCCCCCTGTGCCCCGGCTAGATCCGCCACTATCATTTATGTTTTCACGATATATATCATATAACGGTTAAGCCGTCACAAATTGAATTTGCACCTATGAGTTCAACTCACCTCAAAAAAGAAAACAATTTACAACGTAATAATAATAATAATCAATTTCCTGAATAAAAATGTCATAATTCATGAACTGGAGTATGGATTATTTAGAATAGTATCGAACACTGTACGTTGTATTCTTATTTCATAAACATTATGCATAATTTTATTATCGAGTTGAGTTGAGTTGATTTTAATTTAGCGTTCCGTTCAGCAGCGAGGCTATATGAGACGTGGACCTACTGATTAACGTGGAATCGAACCACATGAGCTCCCGCCTGGAATCGAACCCAGGTCTCCCACGCCAAAGGCGCGTACGCTAACCGCTTAGCCACGAAAGAGCTCTGATTTTATTATCGAGTTAGTGAATTATTATATAATTATCACAAATATTATGCGCCTTCTAGTATCATTCTGGAAACTATGTGTGTCAAATACACAGTTAAATTAGAAGCTCGTCTGTCAGCAAAAAACAAGTGTAGATATTTTCCCCTATTTAGCAGTGCGTTTATTTTACTTATACAATCTATAGGTAAATAAACAATCTGCTTCAGAGTATAATAAGCATTAACTATTATTAGTCTATTATTTTATTATCAGCAGCGAACGATGTACTTCTTAACGCCACAAAAAAGTTTTTTCACATTTTTTTTTCTAAAAATACCCGTGAGAATTTATTGAAACATCTCATTTTGTTTAAGCTTCATTTACTTTATGGATCGATATAGTTATTAAAAACATATTAGAGATGAAATAGTGATAACGTGTATTATTGAAGCGAGTCATCCTCTCTCGATAATTGCAACCTCAAACTTCAGGAGTAAGTCTCTAATATCGGACAAAACACTACATGCAATATTCAGGAAAACATCTTGTGTAAAATTAAGAAGAACACGTATTCTTATTATTTTCTCTCTCATTTCAACCTCAATTAATTAAGACAACTATAAATATGGTTAAAAAGCTATTAGTCAATCTGCATATTTGTAAAATTGTACTTTTAACCGAGTTCAGAAAAAGAGGCGGTTCCTTAGTTTGAACTTTATGTATGTATATTTATAAGTATGTATGGTTGTACGTGATTATCTCGCGAACTGTTCATATTTCGATGCGGTTTTCGCTAATCGTATAAACTATTCCCAAGGAAGCTCCATACATATTTAAAAGTTGAGAATTGTAATACCAAATTAATTAATTAAAAAAGAATCCAACTCTTCCTGGAACGTCTCAGGAAAAGATATCCTAAAATATTCTGCAACCGGAATTCCAAGAAAGACGGACTGGTTGCTTATACCACGAGGAAAAGACCATTTCTGTGCCAGCTTTCTCCAAATGATTTAATGTTAGATTTATGGAAGTTTAAATCTTTGGCAATATTATGACTGTTTACATGACGTTCTTGCTAAACCTAATGCCAGAATATCATGCCCTTTTTCTCTGATTGATCGCCCATTGCGAGAAGTATCTTGGATATCGAAATTTCCAGGATGAAAGCGACTGCTTTACTGACTTTTTATTTCTAAGTTTCTTGTTCAAAATTTCTAAGTGCCTAGGCGTCTGTAACTTACTAAAACAAACATATAGAGATTCACGGTGGCCATTCGAAAAGGCTTACGTCCGCTTTCAACAGTTGGACATTTGATCTCAGGCTTTGTGAGTTCGTGATGGACGACATTCAGAGAGAATATATTCAAATATGAGGACAGAGATTGATACATTCACGTATGCAAGCTTAGAATTGGAGAAACAAACCATCGTACAGTATCCATAACCTAAGGAAAAATGTGATTTTCTGAAGCTTAATAATATCATAAGTTCTCAGTAAAACCTGTAGCGTCAGACCTGCAATTGTCGAATTAAGGTGTAGAACTCATTTTTAATTTTGTTTTCGAAGTACTACATGCACAATGAGAGGAAGACCTAATCACGTGCTGAATGAAGAATTAAGAAATTCACAGATTTCGCAGTTTTCGAACCAGGAACCTTTCGGTTATAAAGCCAAGACTTGGACCACTTACCCAGGAGAAGCGTATTTGACAACTATATTTTTCTTGCGTATCTCGAGAATGCCAATACTTTGGAGACATGAAAACTGCAAACACACTCTTATTGTGTCTATGTTTCCTGTTTGCACTGATATCATCGAAGCTATAGGATGGTCCACTGCTAGAATGCTTACATCTGGTTTCAAGAGAGGATTGATCCCAAATTAGGTGAGTTCGTGATGAACAACATTGAAAAAGAGAGGAGGAAGGGATATTCAAATATGGGAACAGCGAGGATTACAATCACATATCCAAGGTTAGAATTGAAGCAAATGATC